>NC_134266.1:285217914-285289742 GCF_031893055.1 Leptodactylus fuscus
CCTTTGATGCTTTAGCGCCTCTATTGTGGCCAAACACATTAACCAGAAGATTCTCTGATCTTCGGAACGGTGCTGTACGGTCTAGGTAAATACGTAGTGCTCTTACCAGATCCAGTGTGTGTAGCTTCTCCTCCTGCTCAGTGGCAGGGGAGGGAAAGAACCCCGGTAGGGTGATCACTTGATTGGTGTTCTGAAGTGTGGGTACCTTCGGCAAGAATCCTGGGACGAACCTTAGCTGTACTCTGTCAGGAAAGAAAGTTATGACAGGTTCGGAGGCTGCTAGAGCCTGCAATTCGCCAACCCTCTTGGCGGAGGTTATTGCCAACAGAAAGGTCACTTTAAATGACAGGTACTTCCAGTCCACTTCAGATAATGGTTCGAAGGGGGGCGCACATAGCCCTTGTAGAACCAAGGCCAGGTCCCACCTGGGGACAGGGGGCCGTACCTGGGGGCGGAGCCTGGTAGCCCCCCTAAGGAACTGTTTGACAAGAGGATCTTGTGATAACCGTGTCTCCAGGAGAGCAGATAGAGCTGACACTTGAACCTTGAGGGTGGCAGGTGCTAGTCCTCTCTCCAAGCCGTTCTGTAAGAACTCTAGGACTGCATCTCTGTCTGGATCGCGGTGGCTGCCTGTACACCAATCTCGGAATATCCGGGCGATCCTTTGGTAGCTCTGATTGGTTGCCTCTGCTCTTGAATGGGCTAAGGTACTTAGCACTCCCTGGGACAATCCTCTGTCTGCGCGTATGGCGGGGTTAACCTCCAGGCAGTGAGGTTGAATTTGTCTAGGCCCAGGCACGGCCGACTGTTCAGTGACACCAGGTTCCTGACTGGTGGAAGCCTCCAGTAGTTCCCCCGACTCATAAGGATAAGGTCGGTGAACCATGCCCTTTTTGGCCAGAACGGCATGATCACTATTGCCGAAGTCTGGTCCTGCCTGAGTTTCGCCAATACCTTTGGTATCATCGGGATGGGAGGGAACACGTATGCCAGTTCGAACCGCCATGGTATTGACAGGGCATCCACAGCCAAAGGGTTGTCTTCCCGGTACAGGGAGCAAAACCTTTCTACTTTGGCATTGTGTTGGGTGGCCATCAGATCCACCTCGGGGAGACCCCACCTCCTGGTCAGGTAGTGGAAGATGTCCTGGTTCAGGGACCATTCGCCTGCGGTCGGCCGGCCTCTGCTGAGTTGATCCGCTAGGATGTTCAGGCGGCCCTGGATATGTACCGCGGCCAGCTGGGAGAGGTTTCGTTCTGCCCAGGAGAAGATCAGGTTGGTGACTTGCATGAGCGAGGGGGACCTGGTTCCTCCCTGCTTGTTGATATAGTGGACTGTCGTCAGATTGTCTGATCTTACTTTGACCGCTTTCCCTCGTAGAAGTGGTGCAAATGACAGAAGGGCTCGATTAACTGCGGTAAGCTCGCGCCAGTTGGATGAGTGCGTCCTCTCCCGCTGATTCCATGTACCTTGAACCGGGGTCTCCCCCAGATGAGCTCCCCAGCCTGTGAGGGAGGCATCTGTAGTCAACAGGGTCCAGGCGGGCTGGACCGAGGACTTCCCATCTCGCAGATGGGTCCACCAGGGCAAGGTTTGCCGGGTGCTGATGGTTAACTGGATTGGCTTCTGTAAACCTGAAGGACTGTGATTCCAGACTCTCAAAATCTCGTTCTGTAGAGGGCGCATATGCCATAGGGCCCAAGGAACTGCATCTAGGGCAGTGGACATCAATCCGAGGACCTTCATCGCCGTCCTGATGGTGACCTTCCGTGTGGAAGACAAATGATGTGCCGCCCGAGCAATTTTCCTTTTGCGAGGAGAGGGTAGAGAGACCGTCATGTTGAGAGAGTCTAGAATAAGTCCCAGGAACTGAACTCGTGTTGATGGCACCATCACTGACTTCTGCCAGTTTACCAGCCACCCCAGCTTGTCTAGTAGAGCTACGACGGTCTGCACCTGTGTGGTAAGAACCTCCTTTGAATGAGCCTTCAGAAGCCAGTCGTCCAGGTACGGGACTATGAATATGCCTTGAAGGCGCAGGGCGGCAGCGACCGGAGCTATGACCTTTGTGAAGGTGTGGGGGGCGGAGGATATGCCGAACGGGAGGGCTGCGAACTGGAAGTGCGCCTCTTTCCCCTGTATGTCTACGGCAATCCTTAGGAACTTTCGGTGTGCCAGAAAGATGGGTACATGGAGGTAGGCGTCCTTCAGGTCCAGAGTGACGAAGTGATCTCCAGGGTGCATGAAAGGTAGTACTGACCTTATGGTTTCCATGCGAAACCGCAGCCTGCGGATGAAGTGATTGATACCTGAGATCGATGATCATACGCCACTCGCCTGATGGCTTGGGGACCAAGAAGACTGGAGAGTAGACGCCTGTGCCTTGTTCTGCGTGAGGAACCATCTCTAGCGCGGCCTTGTCCACGTACTCCTGAATCAATCTCTCCAGATGAAGTTGTTTGGGGCCCTGAAAAGGGCGGGTTCTTACCATCTTCTCTGGCGGCTGGGAAACAAAATTAATTTTATAACCTTCCTGGGTCATCTGGATGACCCAGGGGTCCCGAATATTCTGCCGCCAGGCCTCCACATAGTGGGAAAGACGACCGCCCACCCCAGGGGAGGGGGGGGGGGGGGGGAGTAGGAAGGCGGGGTGTACTGAGAGGGAATTAGAAGGGGGCATTCTTACGGCCACGAGATGAGCCCAGACCTCTTCCTTTCCCGGATCGCCGCTGGCCTCTGGTGCCTCTTCGAGTGCCTCTTCCTCGAAAGGAGGTACTCCGACCTTCAAGGGGCTGTGGCAGGTTCTTGCTCTTAGAGTCGGCCCAGCCTTCCATGATGTGGTCGAGCTCCCTTCCGAACAGCCGTCCGGGCTCAAAGGGGAGACCACAGAGGCTATTTTTGGAAGTAAGGTCAGCCTTCCAGGGCTTCAGCCATGGGGGTCGGCGAGCCACAGTAGCCAGTGCCATGGATCTAGCCACCAGACGGGTCTGAAAATGGGTAGCTTCTGTCAGGTGATCCACCAACAGCGTGATGTCGGACACTGCCGCGAGGAGATCATCACGATCCATGCCGGAATCGATGTCCTTGGCCAGGGATGACAGTTCTGCGCGTAAGCCAGTTGCTACCTCATTCGCGACCATGCCCAAAGAGGCCTGGGCAGAGGCGGACGAATATACACGCCTCAAAGATCCTTCGACTCGGCGATCCATGGGCTCCCTGAGGCCCGAGCCGTCCTCTGATGGAAGGATGGAGCGCCTTGATAACTTGGCCACGGCGACGTCCACCTTTGGCGGGGGACCCCACGCCTTTAGTTGACTCTCAGAAACGGGAAAAAGTGCCTTGAAGCGTGTGGATGGCGCAAAGGATCTCTCCGGGTGCCTCCATTCGCCCTCCATCAGGCGGAGCATCTCCGAAGAGGGCCTGAAGGTACGAGACCTACGGCTAGAGCCTTCCCGGTCTCTGATTCTTAGGGTCTTGAATACTCTGGACATTTTGTCCAGGGGAAAAATCTCCTTCTCCTCCTCCGTACTAGAAGACGACTCCACATCCCTGAGGCGCAGCTTTTCCAGAGGCGGCAGGGACAATTCACAATCCAGCCGTGGCCTCTTGGCCAGGGAGACGGCTTCCATTCTTTTCATGGAGTCCTGGACGTACCCCTTCACCCGGGACACCATCTCTCGCATGGGAGTTGTTTCAACAGAGGGGGCCCTGCACCCCTGACAGAAGCGATATTGGGAGTCATCAGGCAGCGGCACTCTACAAGAAGCGCACGCCAGATGCTTCCTTTTGGAAGTAGCCTTCCTTCTAGGCGGAACAGTGGAGGAAGAAGAAGACATTCTGAGGAGGAAGAAAAAGGATACACTAACTACTTACTGCACTCAGGGATGCAACTCTCCAACCTCCCTCCCCCCCCCGGCCATGTCCACCAAACCTTAGTCAATGAAGACAGTTCTCCAGCACAGAAATTGACCAGGGAGCTTCATCAACTGATGTGCTTGCAACCGGAACGACAAGCACTAACTGAAGCTCTAAGGGGACTTAAATAGGCCAGGGGGCGGGGTTTTGCCCGGAGCCCCGCCCGAGGGGTAGGGGCTACAACGGAGCCAGAATCTCATGAAAAAAAGGGGAGGGGAGAAGACAGGGGGAGGGGGATCTGACCCAGGTATGGTCCCCAGGACCGGGGGACCCCCCTCCCGAACTACCGTGCAATGCTCGTGTCTAGGGGTTGTTCTCTTCCCGTCCACCGCGAGACCCGCGCACTGCACATGTGCGGCGGACCCTGTTAGACGGCGGACCGGAGGAACCTGAGAAAGGTTCCTAGGTCTAGCGTTCCTAGGGGAAAGCCCCGACCCGGCGCCCCAGGCGGACAGGAGCGTGCACGAGCCGGCAGGGTCCCCGCCGGGAGAAGGGGACCTCTGCTGAAAAAAGAGGATGTCCAGAAAAAGATCTTCTGCTGTCAGGTACCGGTGGGGGAGAGTAGTGGACCCCTATAGGAGGTCAGAACATCTGCTTTCCCCCTGACCACCTGTCCTGTCCCACAGGACAGAAAAAAACACAAGGGAGGAGCAGGTCTTCCGGCCTCTTATAGAGGTCAAAAGCTGTTAAGTAATTAAAAATTCCACCTGTCCTAACAGCTCATAGGGGCAGGAATACCCCAGTTGTGCTGCTGTTGGGCGTAGGGGGAAAGGCCAGCTAGCTGCAGAACTTGGCACAGTTATGTAAATGATTATAGGAATGGTCAGAGTAGATACTGGAATTTGCCATGATGGCTGCCACATAGAGCTAGCTGCTTTGTGTATATCACACCAGTCATTTAAATGCATATATGTATTATATGCTATAGCAATTCTGATTGGAAGCAATGTCACAAAGGCACCATTCCCATTGGACTGATCCTATAACATAGACCATTGCTGTGAGGTCAGTGAGAAGACGTCATACACATGGTTTGAGTCCTGTATGTTGTCTTGTTTAGTCTGCTCCCTCTTCCCTTCTTACTTACGACCTGAAAGGTCACAGATGATAAGTTGAAATCTCTAGTTTGGAGATCATAAAATTCTACGGCAACACAAACAAACTAATTATTGACCCACTTGCTAGAATGACATGGACAACGGCTCCAAAATGTTATGTTTCGTGTGGCCTATGCTGGTGGTCTGGCTCATGATGTAACTGCGAGAGGTTATGGATGATGGTACGGTACATTTTCTTGTAAATCTGTGCTAAATGGTACGAAACTGGAATGGCAAATACGCGGACAACAACTTCCTAAATTTTATATTTAACATGGCCTACACGAGCACATAAGTGCAAGAAATATAACTATGTACAGCATGCTATATTGTCTAACATATGTGGCCTAAACAGAAGGCTAGCTACAGGTCACACAGTCATTATGAGCTAGCCATTAAAAAAAAGGATCATCTACTGATACGGTACAAAAATAAACATTTACCTTATACAGTCTTGATATACACAGTCCAGTCCTATTAATATGACCGCCGCCTACTTTTGACGTCAACGTTAAATAACCAATGGCAGAAGGCACGTGTCATCAGCCATCTGGGTGCACTCATCATTGTGGAAGACACGATGGCTCAGCACCAGTATGCATCTATCCTTGCGGACCATGTTCACCCCTACATGCCAATTGTTTTTCCTCAGGATGAGGGTATCTACCAGTGGGACAATGCAACTTGTCATAAAGCTCGCAGTGTACTTGAGCGGTCCGAGGAGCACCAGGATGAATTTACCATACTCTCTTGGCCAACAAATTCCCTGGACTTGAACCCAATGGAGAATCTGTGGTACCACCTCCATCGGGTTGTTGGCACCATGGATGCTCAAATGTGGAACCTAGCGTAGCTGGCCACGGCACTGGAGTCAGCATGGCTCAACATTCCTTCTCTTCCGTCTCGCAGCGGTCTGCTCTGCCAAACAGGGTTATTCTGGATTTTGAGAGGTGGTCACATTAATGTGACTGGACTGTGTAAAAAAAAAAAAAAAAAAATGCAGACACTCAGGCAGTTTTTTTATTTTTTTAAAGAGATTAGGCACTCAAAGGGTTACTGTAACTACAGGTCAGACATTGTGTATACAGGGTTAGGCAGGGAGGTATGGATGATTTGATGGAGGCGCCACGTAAGGTGGGGGATAACCTTGGCGGATAACGAGTGAGGGTATCTGCTCGTCAGGAGCCGCCATTTCAGTAGCAATGGAGACGTGGTGGATAGAGCGTCGTGTGTCCGTGTAAACGGGCTGTTCTGTCATTCAAACACAGAGATGTTTCCGGAATCATTTCAATGTTGGCCGTCATGGTCGTGTTCCGAAGTTTGACACGATAATGAAGTGGGTGAATCACTTTCCACGAACAGGTTCTTTGAGACTCTGAACTGCACGAGGAGGTGACTGAACGGTACGGACCCCGGAAAACATCGAAAGGGTGCGTCAAGCAGTTGAAGCCAGGCCTCGACGTTCGGCCGTAATCAATGTTTTAATTTCTTTCTTTCTTTTGTTTTTCTTTGATTTTTGTAATGGCGACATCCAAGCTACACCTTGTAAAAAAATAAAATTTGAGTTTTGTTGAAAAATGAGTGTAACTGTTATATCAATCATCCAAATCATTCATACCTCCCGGCCTAACCCTGTACTACAAGAAATGTTTTTTTTTTTTTTTCTTTTCCACTCTCCTTGTCATGGCGCTGTTAGGTAAGATCTCTCTCTCTGCTATGCTCTCTATTACTTGGCTCTTCTCTTTGTACCTATGACATCATCACTGTCTCCTCTCAGACAGGTGATGACGTCATAAACCTTCCCAGGTCACAGAACACGTGATCTTCTATCTTTCCGCTGTTCATGTTATGAAGGTGGCGGCCATGTTGTAATTTCGTTAAAAAACAAAACCTTTGCGGAATTTGATCTAAATCTGGTTACGAAACGGTTCTCCCTTCTCTGCTTAGGATCCGAATTCTGATCTCTTTGGTCCTTAGGCCATAAATCAGTGGATTTACCAGGGGAGGAAAGAGCAGGTAGATGGCACTGATAAGATTGTGAATATCTTGAGACGCTGATCGAGAGACTCTGTAGACAATGGAGGATGAGAGCCTGAAGAAGAAGTAGATGAAGATGACCAGGATGTGCGTCCCACAAGTTTGGAGGGATTTGTGTCTCATACCGGCCGATATGCTCATGGCTGCTCTTATAATACAGCTGTACGAGATGGAGAGGAGGCTTATCTCAAATACAAGGTTGAAGATTCTGATGCTCAACCCCACCAGTTTGTTTTTGGCGATACTACCACAGGCCAAGCCTAGCAGTGCCATGTGCTCACAAGCAAAATGGCGGATGGTGTTGGATCTGCAGAAATCTACCCTGGAAGCAAGATAGACGACGGGCGTTAGTGTGGACACGCTGCGTACCAATGCCGCAATAGTCAGGAGGACCAAGTTGTTCCTGGTCATGATAGTGGAGTAGTGTAATGGCTTACAGATGGCAATATATCGATCCAGCGCCATCATCAGCAGAAGGTTACAGTCCATCATGATAAAGAAGTAAATGAAGAACATCTGAAGTAAACATCCAACCAGCGAGATGTGATTCTGATGGAAGAGAAATCCAGGGAGCATCTTTGGTAGGATGGCGGTCGTGCCGCAGATGTGCACGGCACACAACAAGGCGATGAGAACGTACATAGGAGCATGGAGCGAGCTCTCCGTCCGCACCGTGTGGATGACCACGCTATTGGTGACCAAGATCACGAGATACACGAGAAAGAATGCGATGAACAAGAGGTATCTAGATTCACGGAAACCGGGGAATCCCAACAGGATGAATTCTTGGTAAGGGTAATGGAGCGTAGAGTTGTTCATGACATCGGCCATCGCAGGAGGAACTTTCAGAAGAACCGACCACCTGGCAGGAGAAGAAACAAAATCTATGGTCAATTCTTATTTGTGGTTTGATAACATTCCTTTGTTCACATTGATGAACTTATTTACTACATTTTTCAGCAAGAGATTGTATTAGGCAAATTTCTCTCGGTTTATCGGAGTTTAATCCCCCAAGACAGAGGAAGAAAAGAGGCAACGTCTTGGGTTCATTACTGTCAGAGTGGTGAAACTTTGTAGCAAAAACAGTGGATTGCCCCTATAAGGTCTAATGGTACCAAATGTTTTGGGGAGCTTTGTTAGGAATAGCAGGATACTTTAACAAAAAAACTAAAAAATATCCTGCAGAGCCCAACTGGACTCTGAGCCATAGAGATACCCTGGTGTGAGCTAGCTCCTAAGTAAATAGCCTAAATTTCGTAAGGGAGACCCGCTACCACAGACAAGAACATAGATCAGTACAGAGCCGCAGCACCATATGGCATTTGGGATTTGAGGCTAGAGTCATCATTCAGTATCATATAGAAGTGCAAATCCAAGACATTTGGGCACTGCATGCTGTATTCATGGAGGTCTAAGGAGACGTTGCTGCTGCTCAGTCTCTACAACTACATAATAAGATGCTGCACATGCACTTAAAGGGATCCTATCAGTCAGACACAATTCTTTTAGGTACCACGTTGGAATAGCCTTAAGAAAGGCTATTCGTCTCCTATGTTTTGTCGTCTTCTCTGCTCCGCCGTTCGCCTACAATCCCGGTTCTTGTCAGTATGTAAATAAGTTCTTTCACAGCACTGGGGGCGGGCTCCAGCACTCAGACAGCACTGGGGTCGGCCCCAATGCTGCGAGAGAACTCTCCCCAGTGCCGCCTCCTCTTCTTCAGCAGCCTCATCTTCTGGTGCAGGTTTCCAACTTCTAGGCCTTGGGCAGAGCAGACTGCGCATGCCCACAGGCCACGAGAAAATGGCCGCGTGCACAGTATTGTAAGCGGCCATTTTCTCGTGGCCTGTGGGCATGCGCGGTCTGCTCTGCCCGAGGCCTAGAAGTTACAAGCCACTGCTGGAAGAAAAGGAGGCGGAGCTGGAGAGAGTTCTCTCGTAGCATTGGGGACTCCCCCAGTGCTGTTTGAGCACTGGGGCCCGCCCCCAGTGCTGCAAGAGAGCTAATTTGCATGGCGAGAAACAACGGGATTGTAGGCGAATGGCGGCGCGGAGAAGACAACGAAAGGTAGGAGACGAATAGCCTTTCTTGAGGCTATTCCGACGTGGTACCTACAAAAAATTGTGTCCGACTTATAGGATCCCTTTAAATGTTTTTTATAGAGATAGTAATAGACCAACGAAATTCATACAAGGGTTTCAAAATTTTAATCCAATAGAAATCTGAACAGTGTGACGTGCAAAAGTCTTCAGCCCCCCCCCCCCCCCCCATCAATACTTTGTAGAGCCGCCTTCAGATACAATTCCAGCTCCAAGTCTTGCGGGCTCGCTCTCGGCTTTGCACATCTAAAGATGAGATTTTCTTCCTTCCTCTGAGATTGTATTAAAAATGCAAAATGAAAAAATGACTGAAGAAAGGGTTAAAGCAGCGGTGCGAGATGTATCAAGAAAATACAATCCAATAAATTAGATAATATTCTGGTGTTTCTATGAGTGTACAATGTGTCTTGTAAGAAGTGACCGACCCATTAGAGAGCGACCCATCAGAGACCTACCTGTCAGAGACTGACCCGTCAGAGACTGACCCGTCAGAGACCGACCCGTCAGAGACCAACCCGTCAGACACCGACCTGTCAGAGACCGACCTGTCAGAGACCTACTCGTCAGAGACTGAGCCATCAGAGATTGACCTGTCAGAGACCGACCTGTCAGAGACCTACTCGTCAGAGACTGAGCCATCAGAGACCGACCTGTCAGAGACCGACCTGTCAGAGGCCTACCTGTCAGAGATTGACCTGTCAGAGACCGACCTGTCAGAGACCGACCCGTCAGAGATTAACCTGTCAGAGACCTACCTGTCAGAGATCGACCCGTAAGAGACCGACCTGTCAGAGACCGACCCGTCAGAGACTGACCTGTCAGAGACCGACCCGTCAGAGACCAACCCGTCAGACACCTACCCGTCAGAGACCGACCTGTCAGAGACCGACCTGTCAGAGACCTACCTGTGAGAGACCGACCTGTGAGAGACCTACCTGTGAGAGACTGACCTGTCAGAGACCGACCTGTCAGAGACCGACCCGTCAGAGATCGACCCGTAAGAGACTGACCCGTCAGAGATCGACCCGTAAGAGACTGACCCGTCAGAGACCGACCTGTCAGAGACCGACCCATCAGAGACCGACCCATCAGAGAACTACCTGTGAGAGACCGACCTGTCAGAAACCGACCTGTCAGAGACCTACATGTAAGAGACCGACCTGTCAGAGACCTACATGTAAGAGACCGACCTGTCAGAGACCTACATGTAAGAGACCGACCTGTCAGAGACCTACCTGTGAGGGGCGCAGTGCCGCCACTTGTTGCTCTAAGGACTGATCGGCACATATCTGGAACGTGCAGATACTAACAAGTTTCTATGTGTTTTATCTGCTGAGACGTCTCCCCCGGGACATTACCTGAGTGTTCTCTTCTCCGGGAGGGTTTTGTCTAATTTGCACGGGACACAGAAGAGATTTCGCTTCATATTTGTCATCGTCTCCATCAGAGAATTCAGGGGTCAGTTTAAATGTTTAAAAAAAAAGGTCAATGATCCCTGAAAAGATTTTTATCGGACACCCAGTCAAAGAATGGATTGTATTATCTAAATGGAAATCGCCCAATTCGGGCAAAAAATGTTAGTGGGCACGGCCAGCGTAAGGTCAAAGGGCAAACACTGTAAGTATATAGCTAAAGAGAACCGGAGAGAAAAGGGAAATACATCCACAATGACATGGGGAGTCTGTCAGGGGAAGGTTACCTCTACAAATCCTGCAACGCGCCCCCTATCCTGCTCTACACATAGTATAACACCCCAAATACACACACTATAGTATCCCAGTGTCCTCCAGACAGTATAATGTCCCATAGTGGCCCCTGCACACAGTATTATCCCCCCATAGTGACCCCCTGCACAGTATTATGTCCCATAGTGGCCCCTGCACACAGTATTATGTCCCATAGTGGCCCCTGCACACAGTATTATCCCCCATAGTGACCCCTGCACACAGTATTATGTCCCATAGTGGCCCCTGCACACAGTATTATGTCCCATAGTGGCCCCTGCACACAGTATAATGTCCCATAGTGACCCCTGCACACAGTATTATGTCCCATAGTGGCCCCTGCACACAGTATTATGTCCCATAGTGGCCCCTGCACACAGTATTATCCCCCATAGTGGCCCCTGCACACAGTATAATGTCCCATAGTGGCCCCTGCACACAGTATTATGTCCCATAGTGGCCCCTGCACACAGTATTATCCCCCATAGTGGCCCCTGCACACAGTATTATGTCCCATAGTGGCCCCTGCACACAGTATAATGTCCCATAGTGGCCCCTGCACACAGTATTATGTCCCATAGTGGCCCCTGCACACAGTATTATCCCCCATAGTGGCCCCTGCACACAGTATTATGTCCCATAGTGGCCCCTGCACACAGTATTATCCCCCATAGTGGCCCCTGCACACAGTATTATGTCCCATAGTGACCCCTGCACACAGTATTATGTCCCATAGTGACCCCTGCACACAGTATTATGTCCCATAGTGACCCCTGCACACAGTATTATGTCCCATAGTGGCCCCTGCACACAGTATTATGTCCCATAGTGACCCCTGCACACAGTATTATGTCCCATAGTGACCCCTGCACACAGTATTATGTCCCATAGTGGCCCCTGCACACAGTATTATCCCCCATAGTGGCCCCTGCACACAGTATTATGTCCCATAGTGGCCCCTGCACACAGTATTATGTCCCATAGTGACCCCTGCACACAGTATAATGTCCCATAGTGACCCCTGCACACAGTATTATGTCCCATAGTGGCCCCTGCACACAGTATTATCCCCCATAGTGGCCCCTGCACACAGTATTATGTCCCATAGTGGCCCCTGCACACAGTATAATGTCCCATAGTGACCCCTGCACACAGTATAATGTCCCATAGTGACCCCTGCACACAGTATTATGCCCCATAGTGGCCCCTGCACACAGTATTATCCCCCATAGTGGCCCCTGCACACAGTATTATCCCCCATAGTGGCCCCTGCACACAGTATTATGTCCCATAGTGGCCCCTGCACACAGTATTATCCCCCATAGTGGCCCCTGCACACAGTATTATGTCCCATAGTGACCCCTGCACACAGTATTATGCCCCATAGTGGCCCCTGCACACAGTATTATGCCCCATAGTGGCCCCTGCACACAGTATTATGTCCCATAGTGGCCCCTGCACACAGCATTATGTCCCATAGTGGCCCCTGCACAGTATTATGTCCCATAGTGGCCCCTGCACAGTATTATCCCCCATAGTGGCCCCTGCACACAGTATTATCCCCCATAGTGGCCCCTGCACACAGTATTATGCCCCATAGTGGCCCCTGCACACAGTATTATGCCCCATAGTGGCCCCTGCACACAGTATTATGTCCCATAGTGACCCCTGCACACAGTATTATCCCCCATAGTGGCTCCTGCACACAGTATTATGTCCCATAGTGGCCCCTGCACACAGTATTATGTCCCATAGTGGCCCCTGCACACAGTATTATGTCCCCATAGTGACCCCTGCACACAGTATTAGGTCCCATAGTGGCCCCTGCACACAGTATTATGTCCCATAGTGACCCCTGCACTCAGTATTATGTCCCATAGTGGCCCCTGCACACAGTATTAGGTCCCATAGTGGCCCCTGCATACAGTATAAGGTCCCATAGTGGCCCCTGCACACAGTATTATCCCCCATAGTGGCCCCTGCACACAGTATTATGTCCCATAGTGGCCCCTGCACACAGTATTATGTCCCATAGTGGCCCCTGCACACAGTATTATGTCCCATAGTGGCCACTGCACACAGTATTATACCCCATAGTGGCCCCTGCACACAGTATTATGTCCCATAGTGGCCCCAGCACACAGTATTATGTCCCATAGTGGCCCCTGCACACAGTATTATGTCCCATAGTGACCCCTGCACACAGTATTATCCCCCATAGTGGCCCCTGCACACAGTATTATGTCCCATAGTGGCCCCAGCACACAGTATTATGTCCCATAGTGGCCCCTGCACACAGTATTATGTCCCATAGTGGCCCCTCCACACAGTATTATGTCCCATAGTGGCCCCTGCACACAGTATTATGTCCCATAGTGGCCCCTGCACACAGTATTATCCCCCATAGTGGCCCCTGCACAGTATTGTGTCCCATAGTGGCCCCTGCACACAGTATTATCCCCCATAGTGGCCCCTGCACAGTATTATGTCCCATAGTGGCCCCTGCACACAGTATTATCCCCCATAGTGGCCCCTGCACACAGTATTATCCCCCATAGTGGCCCCTGCACACAGTATTATCCCCCATAGTGACCCCTGCACACAGTATTATGTCCCATAGTGGCCCCTGCACACAGTATTATGTCCCATAGTGGCCCCTGCACACAGTATTATCCCCTATAGTGGCCCCTGCACAGTATTATGTCCCATAGTGGCCCCTGCACACAGTATTATCCCCCATAGTGGCCCCTGCACACAGTATTATGTCCCATAGTGGCCCCTGCACACAGTATTATGTCCCATAGTGGCCCCTGCACACAGCATTATGTCCCATAGTGGCCCCTGCACACAGCATTATGTCCCATAGTGACCCCTGCACACAGTATTATGTCCCATAGTGGCCCCTGCACACAGTATTATGTCCCATAGTGGCCCCTGCACACAGTATTATCCCCCATAGTGGCCCCTGCACAGTATTATGTCCCATAGTGGCCCCTGCACACAGTATTATCCCCCATAGTGGCCCCTGCGCAGTATTATGTCCCATAGTGGCCCCTGCACAGTATTATCCCCCATAGTGGCCCCTGCACACAGTATTATCCCCCATAGTGGCCCCTGCACACAGTTTTATGCCCCATAGTGGCCCCTGCACACAGTATTATGTCCCATAGTGACCCCTGCACACAGTATTATGTCCCATAGTGGCCCCTGCACACAGTATTATGTCCCATAGTGGCCCTTGCACACAGTATTATGTCCCATAGTGGCCCCTGCACACAGTATTATGTCCCATAGTGGCCCCTGCACATAGTATTATGTCCCATAGTGGCCCCTTCACACAGTATTATGTCCCATAGTGACCCCTGCACACAGTATTATGTCCCATAGTGACCCCTGCACACAGTATTATGTCCCATAGTGGCCCCTGCACACAGTATTATGTCCCATAGTGGCCCCTGCACACAGTATTATGTCCCATAGTGGCCCCTGCACACAGTATTATGTCCCATAGTGGCCCCTGCACACAGTATTATCCCCCATAGTGGCCCCTGCACAGTATTATGTCCCATAGTGGCCCCTGCACACAGTATTATCCCCCATAGTGGCCCCTGCACACAGTATTATGTCCCATAGTGACCCCTGCACACAGTATTATGTCCCATAGTGGCCCCTGCACACAGTATTATGTCCCATAGTGGCCCCTGCACACAGTATTATCCCCCATAGTGGCCCCTGCACAGTATTATGTCCCATAGTGGCCCCTGCACACAGTATTATCTCCCATAGTGGCCCCTGCACACAGTATTATGCCCCATAGTGGCCCCTGCACACAGTATTATGTCCCATAGTGACCCCTGCACACAGTATTATGTCCCATAGTGGCCCCTGCACACAGTATTATGTCCCATAGTGGCCCCTGCACACAGTATTATCCCCCATAGTGGCCCCTGCACAGTATTGTGTCCCATAGTGGCCCCTGCACACAGTATTATCCCCCATAGTGGCCCCTGCACAGTATTATGTCCCATAGTGGCCGCTGCACACAGTATTATCCCCCATAGTGGCCCCTGCACACAGTATTATCCCCCATAGTGGCTCCTGCACACAGTATTATGCCCCATAGTGGCCCCTGCACACAGTATTATGTCCCATAGTGGCCCCTGCACACAGTATTATGTCCCATAGTGGCCCCTGCACACAGTATTATGCCCCATAGTGGCCCCTGCACACAGTATTATGTCCCATAGTGGCCCCTGCACACAGTATTATGTCCCATAGTGGCCCCTGCACACAGTATTATGTCCCATAGTGGTCCCTGCACACAGTATTATGTCCCATAGTGGCCCCTGCACACAGTATTATGTCCCATAGTGGTCCCTGCACACAGTATTATGTCCCATAGTGGCCCCTGCACACAGTATTATGTCCCATAGTGGCCCCTGCACACAGTATTATGTCCCATAGTGGCCCCTGCACACAGTATTATGTCCCATAGTGGCCCCTGCACACAGTATTATCCCCCATAGTGGCCCCTGCGCAGTATTATGTCCCATAGTGGCCCCTGCACAGTATTATCCCCCATAGTGGCCCCTGCACACAGTATTATCCCCCATAGTGGCCCCTGCACACAGTTTTATGCCCCATAGTGGCCCCTGCACACAGTATTATGTCCCATAGTGACCCCTGCACACAGTATTATGTCCCATAGTGGCCCCTGCACACAGTATTATGTCCCGTAGTGGCCCCTGCACACAGTATTATGTCCCATAGTGTCCCCTGCACACAGTATTATGTCCCATAGTGGCCCCTGCACACAGTATTATGTCCCATAGTGGCCCCTGCACACAGTATTATGTCCCATAGTAGCTCCTGCACACAGTATTATGTCCCATAGTGACCCCTGCACACAGTATTATGTCCCATAGTGGCCCCTGCACAGAGTATTATCCCCCATAGTGGCCCCTGCACAGTATTATGTCCCATAGTGGCCCCTGCACACAGTATTATCCCCCATAGTGGCCCCTGCACAGTATTATGTCCCATAGTGGCCCCTGCACAGTATTATCCCCCATAGTGGCCCCTGCACACAGTATTATCCCCCATAGTGGCCCCTGCACACAGTATTATGCCCCATAGTGGCCCCTGCACACAGTATTATGTCCCATAGTGACCCCTGCACACAGTATTATGTCCCATAGTGGCCCCTGCACACAGTATTATGTCCCATAGTGGCCCCTGCACACAGTATTATGTCCCATAGTGGCCCCTGCACACAGTATTATGTCCCATAGTGGCCCCTGCACACAGTATTATGTCCCATAGTGGCCCCTGCACACAGTATTATGTCCCATAGTGGCCCCTGCACACAGTATTATGTCCCATAGTGGCCCCTGCACACAGTATTATGTCCCATAGTGGCCCCTGCACACAGTATTATGTCCCATAGTGGCCCCTGCACACAGTATTATCCCCCATAGTGGCCCCTGCACACAGTATTATGTCCCATAGTGTCCCCTGCACACAGTATTATCCCCCATAGTGGCCCCTGCACACAGTATTATCCCCCATAGTGGCCCCTGCACAGTATTATGTCCCATAGTGGCCCCTGCACAGTATTATCCCCCATAGTGGCCCCTGCACACGGTATTATGTCCCATAGTGGCCCCTGCACACAGTATTATGTCCCATAGTGACCCCTGCACACAGTATTATGTCCCATAGTGGCCCCTGCACACAGTATTATGTCCCATAGTGGCCCCTGCACACAGTATTATGTCCCATAGTGGCCCCTGCACACAGTATTATGTCCCATAGTGGCCCCTGCACACAGTATTATGTCCCATAGTGACCCCTGCACACAGTATTATGTCCCATAGTGGCCCCTGCACACAGTATTATGTCCCATAGTGGCCCCTGCACTCAGTATTATCCCCCATAGTGGCCCCTGCACACAGTATTATGTCCCATAGTGGCTCCTGCACACAGTATTATCCCCCATAGTGGCCCCTGCACACAGTATTATCCCCCATAGTGGCTCCTGCACACAGTATTATGTCCCATAATGGCCCCTGCACACAGTATTATGTCCCATAGTGGCCCCTGCACACAGTATTATGTCCCATAGTGGCCCCTGCACACAGTATTATCCCCATAGTGGCCCCTGCTCACAGTATTATGTCCCATAGTGGCCCCTGCACACAGTATTATGTCCCATAGTGGCCCCTGCACACAGTATTATGCCCCATAGTGGCCCCTGCACACAGTATTATCCCCCATAGTGGCCCCTGCACAAAGTAATATGTCCCATAGTGGCCCCTGCACACAGTATTATGTCCCATAGTGGCCCCTGCACACAGTATTATGTCCCATAGTGGCCCCTGCACACAGTATCATCCCCCATAGTGGCCCCTGCACAGTATTATGTCCCATAGTGGCCCCTGCACACAGTATTATCCCCCATAGTGGCCCCTGCACAGTATTATGTCCCATAGTGGCCCCTGCACAGTATTATCCCCCATAGTGGCCCCTGCACACAGTATTATCCCCCATAGTGGCCCCTGCACAGTATTATGTCCCATAGTGGCCCCTGCACAGTATTATCCCCCATAGTGGCCCCTGCACACAGTATTATCCCCCATAGTGGCCCCTGGACACAGTATTATCCCCCATAGTGGCCCCTGGACACAGTATTATGTCCCATAGTGGCCCCTGCACACAGTATTATGTCCCATAGTGGCACCTGCACACAGTATTATGTCCCATAGTGACCCCTGCACACAGTATTATGTCCCATAGTGGCCCCTGCACACAGTATTATGTCCCATAGTGGCCCCTGCACACAGTATTATGCCCCATAGTGTCCCCTGCACACAGTATTATGTCCCATAGTGGCCCCTGCACACAGTATTATCCCCCATAGTGGCCCCTGCACACAGTATTATACCCCATAGTGACCCCTGCACACAGTATTATACCCCATAGTGACCCCTGCACACAGTATTATCCCCCATAGTGGCCCCTGCACAGTATTATGTCCCATAGTGGCCCCTGCACAGTATTATCCCCCATAGTGGCCCCTGCACACAGTATTATCCCCCATAGTGGCCCCTGGACACAGTATTATCCCCCATAGTGGCCCCTGGACACAGTATTATGTCCCATAGTGGCCCCTGCACACAGTATTATACCCCATAGTGGCACCTGCACACAGTATTATGTCCCATAGTGACCCCTGCACACAGTATTATCCCCCATAGTGGCCCCTGCACACAGTATTATGTCCCATAGTGGCCCCTGCACACAGTATTATGTCCCATAGTGGCCCCTGCACACAGTATTATACCCCATAGTGACCCCTGCACACAGTATTATCCCCCATAGTGGCCCCTGCACACAGTATTATGTCCCATAGTGGCTCCTGCACACAGTATTATGTCCCATAGTGGCCCCTGCACACAGTATTATGTCCCATAGTGGCTCCTGCACACAGTATTATGTCCCATAGTGGCTCCTGCACACAGTATTATGTCCCATAGTGGCCCCTGCACACAGTATTATGTCCCATAGTGGCCCCTGCACACAGTATTATGTCCCATAGTGGCCCCTGCACACAGTATTATGTCCCATAGTGGCCCCTGGACACAGTATTATCCCCCATAGTGGCCCCTGCACACAGTATTATGTCCCATAGTGGCCCCTGCACACAGTATTATGTCCCATAGTGGCCCCTGCACACAGTATTATACCCCATAGTGGCACCTGCACACAGTATTATGTCCCATAGTGACCCCTGCACACAGTATTATCCCCCATAGTGGCCCCTGCACACAGTATTATGCCCCATAGTGGCCCCTGCACACAGTATTATGTCCCATAGTGGCCCCTGCACACAGTATTATGTCCCATAGTGGCCCCTGCACACAGTATTATGTCCCATAGTGACCCCCTGCACACAGTATTATGTCCCATAGTGGCCCCTGCACACAGTATTATGTCCCATAGTGGCCCCTGCACACAGTATTATGTCCCATAGTGGCCCCTGCACACAGTATTATGTCCCATAGTGGCCCCTGCACACAGTATTATGCCCCATAGTGACCCCTGCACACAGTATTATACCCCATAGTGGTCCCTGCACACAGTATTATGCCCCATAGTGACCCCTGCACACAGTATTATCCCCCATAGTGGCTACTGCACACAGTATTATGTCCCATAGTGGCCCCTGCACACAGTATTATACCCCATAGTGGCCCCTGCACACAGTATTATGTCCCATAGTGGCCCCTGCACACAGTATTATGTCCCATAGTGGCCCCTGCACACAGTATTATGTCCCATAGTGACCCCTGCACACAGTATTATGTCCCATAGTGGCCCCTGCACACAGTATTATGTCCCATAGTGACCCCTGCACACAGTATTATGTCCCATAGTGACCCCTGCACACAGTATTATGTCCCATAGTGGCCCCTGCACACAGTATTATGTCCCATAGTGGCCCCTGCACACAGTATTATGTCCCATAGTGACCCCTGCACACAGTATTATGTCCCATAGTGGTCCCTGCACACAGTATTATGTCCCATAGTGACCCCTGCACACAGTATTATGTCCCATAGTGGCCCCTGCACACAGTATTATACCCCATAGTGACCCCTGCACACAGTATTATGTACCATAGTGGCCCCTGCACACAGTATTATGTACCATAGTGGCCCCTGCACACAGTATTATCCCCCATAGTGGCCCCTGCACACAGTATTATGTCCCATAGTGGCCCCGGCACACAGTATTATCCCCCATAGTGGCCCCTGCACACAGTATTATACCCCATAGTGGCCCCTGCACACAGTATTATGTCCCATAGTGGCCCCTGCACACAGTATTATGTCCCATAATGGCCCCTGCACACAGTATTATACCCCATAGTGACCCCTGCACACAGTATTATGTCCCATAGTGGCCCCTGCACACAGTATTATGTCCCATAGTGACCCCTGCACACAGTATTATGTCCCATAGTGTCCCCTGCACACAGTATTATGTCCCATAGTGGCCCCTGCACACAGTATTATGTCCCATAGTGGCCCCTGCACACAGTATTATGTCCCATAGTGGCCCCTGCACACAGTATTATGTCCCATAGTGGCCCCTGCACACAGTATTATGTCCCATAGTGGCCCCTGCACACAGTATTATGTCCCATAGTGACCCCTGCACACAGTATTATGTCCCATAGTGGCCCCTGCACACAGTATTATGTCCCATAGTGGCCCCTGCACACAGTATTATACCCCCACTTGCAAACTTGCAGTGAAGAAAATCTGCTGATGTGATGAAGATGGTGAAAAGTCCTCTTTATTCATAAATCTTCTGACATAACCAATTTATTACTTTTTTATTATTTTGGCACAAAAAAAATCAGTGTTTTGTCCTTTGAAGCAAAATACTCAACTTCATTCTTCTACTAGCTGGTACCGGCGACTTCGTCTGTGGTGATGGTAGCAGTGGGTATATACAGGCGCGGGTAAGGTTTTCGTACTGTGTATAAGGGATGGGATATGAGATGTAACTTTGTATCTTGTTGTTGCTGTAATTCTGAGAATACGTGAGACTTTTGTGTTGAATGTAATTTGTATTTCAGCCGCTATACGGTGTTGGTATAAACTGTACATAGTGTTTTTGGGACAGAGGGATTACAAGTGAATATACTTGGATATACGACATTGTATGATTTGTTATTTTCCGCCAGTACATGTCAGTTTTGGGCACAGGATACTCTGGAGCAGCCACATACAGTTGTCCATTTGAGGAGCCTGGTGTGGTAAATGTATTCCTGCTACTTTCAGCGTTTGTCCTGGGGATTTATTAATAGTCATTGTAAAAGCAACTTAAGGGGAAATTGTAGTCGTGTGAATTGTAATGGGGAATGATTTGGTATAATTGGGATGCGCGGGGGTAACACACTGTCACCTGTAGCTGCTCCTGTAAGAATAGTAGCTGCAATGATATGTGTTCCTAGTAGTGTGACACGTAGCCTTGCGCCATTACACAATCGGGGGCATCCAGATTACGCATGAGTAGAACAGGGAACATGTTCTGTAAGCGGGTAAGACGCACATGCTCCTGCCAACACAGTGGAGTGACATGGGTGGGTGGTGTCTCGGATTGTCAGAGCGGTGGGGGTCGGCAAATATGGCTGCTCCGGAGCGTTATAGAGCGCCTCCTGGAGTATCGTTAAAGTGAGGGTGAAAGTGGTAAAGTATATGTATATGTGATTGTGTGGGGTTAGGGGCGAGGCTGTAGAGGGCAATATGAATTTTGTGGCTTGCTATGGTCCAAAGTGTGTGAGATTGCAGAGATGGTGGTGTGAGTTTGGGATTTGTGGGGGTCCTGGGAAAAACATATGTGCGCTATTGTGACGAAAAATAGCCTATTGCGCAATCAGGTGTATTAACTATGTTTTTGGAAAATTTCAGCCAAATCGGTGGAGCAGGTTTTGCGTGATTGAGGAACAAACATCCGAACATGCAAACATCCAAACACACAAACTCACAAACATCCATATTAATAGGATTCTAAA
This sequence comes from Leptodactylus fuscus, assembly GCF_031893055.1. Lineage (NCBI taxonomy): Eukaryota > Metazoa > Chordata > Amphibia > Anura > Leptodactylidae > Leptodactylus > Leptodactylus fuscus. Next base: position 285,239,369 of record NC_134266.1, read on the forward strand.
GAGCTTAAAGGAAACGTGTCACCAGAAAATTGCATTTTTAAAAAAAAAAAAAAAAAGTTTTATGTGAAACATATTTTTAAAGAACGTTTGGTGAGGTTTGTAACATTTTTCCACGTTATCTGTAATTAACCCTTTCCTGCTGATGGCATTTTTTGATTTTCCGTTTTTGACTCCCCTTCTTCCAAACCCCATAACTTTTTTATTTCTCCGCTCCCAGAGCCATATGAGGTCTTAATCTTTGCGGGTCAAATTGTTCTTCATGATGCCGCCATTAATTATTCTGTAGAATGTCCTGGGAAGTGGGAAAAAAAATTAGAATGGGGTGAATTTAAAGAAAAACTGCATTTGTGCGACTTTCTTACGGGCTTCATTTTTACGGCGTTCACTGTGCAGCCATAATGACCTGTCCCCTATATTCTGTGTTTCGATACGATTTCAGGGATACCAAATTTCTATGGTTTTATTTACATTTTCCCCCCTTGACAAAAATCCAGCATTTCTATTGCAGGCTACATAGGGTAACCTGCAATAGAAGGTAGAGAATGAAAAGATGTGAAGCCTTCACAAGGCTCCCGGCTGTCATAGAAATGGGGCGCAAGTCCAGGCGCTGCCGGTAAAATGGCGCCTTGGTCAGCTTTGACTGAAGCAACAAAGGGGTTAATGCACACTGATGATCACTGCTGTCATATAAATGTAGATAAGATACAGAATCCACCAGACAATAGATATATATGGGGGACTACATGATGTCTGATGGATATGGTTATGAATATTGTACAGCCAATGGCTACTGAATGATACAGTCCTATGAAAAAGTTTGGGCACCCCTATTAATCTTAATCATTTTTAGTTCTAAATATTTTGGTGTTTGCAACAGCCATTTCAGTTTGATATATCTAATAACTGATGGACACAGTAATATTTCAGGATTGAAATGAGGTTTATTGTACTAACAGAAAATGCGCAATATGCATTAAACCAAAATTTGACCGGTGCAAAAGTATGGGCACCTCAACAGAAAAGTGACATTAATATTTAGTACATCCTCCTTTTGCAAAGATAACAGCCTCTAGTCGCTTCCTGTAGCTTTTAATCAGTTCCTGGATCCTGGATGAAGGTGTTTTAGGCCGGGTTCACACGGAGTTACGTGCCGCGAGATTTGGCACGTAGACGCCGCGTGACCCTTTGCGTGCCGTACACGCTCCCATTCATTTCAATGGGAGCGGGGAGCGTATGCGCCGCGCTAGTTTGCGGCCGTGAATAAATGCACGGCCGCAAACTAGCGCGGCGCATACGCTCCCCGCTCCCATTGAAATGAATGGGAGCGTGTACGGCACGCAAAGGGTCACGCGGCGTCTACGTGCCAAATCTCGCGGCACGTAACTCCGTGTGAACCCGGCCTTAGACCATTTCTTTCTACAAAACAATTCAAGTTCAGTTAAGTTTGATGGTTGCCGAACATGGACAGCCCGCTCTCAAATGATCTGAAAACAAAGATTGTTCAACATAGTTGTTCAGGGGAAGGATACAAAACGTTGTCTCAGAGATTTAACCTGTCAGTTTCCACTGTGAGGAACATAGTAAGGAAATGGAAGACCACAGGGACAGTTCTTGTTAAGCCCAGAAGTGGCAGGCCAAGAAAAATATCAGAAAGGCAGAGAAGAAGAATGGTGAGAAGAGTCAAGGACAATCCACAGACACCTCCAAAGAGCTGCAGCATCATCTTGCTGCAGATGGTGTCACTGTGCATCGGTCAACTATACAGCGCACTTTGCACAAATAGAAGCTGTATGGGAGAGTGATGAGAAAGAAGCCGTTTCTGCACGTACGCCACAAATAGAGTTGCCTGAGGTATGCAAAAGCACATTTGGACAAGGCAGCTTCATTTTGGAAACAAAAATTGAGTTGTTTGGTTATAAAAAAAAGGTGTTATGCATGGCGTCCAAAAAGAAACAGCATTCCAAGAAAAACACATGCTACCCACTGTAAAATTTGGTGGAGGTTCCATCATGCTTTGGGGCTGTGTGGCCAATGCCGGCATCGGGAATCTTGTTAAAGTTGAGGGTCGCATGGATTCCACTCAGTATCAGCAGATTCTTGAGAATAATGTTCAAGAATCAGTGACGAAGTTGAAGTTACGCCGGGGATGGATATTTCAGCAAGACAATGATCCAAAACACCGCTCCAAATCCTCAGGCATTCATGCAGAGGAACAATTACAATGTTCTGGAATGACCATCCCAGTCCCCAGACCTGAATATCATTGAACATCTGTGGGATGATTTGAAGCGGGCTGTCCATGCTCGGCGACCATCTAACTTAACTGAACTTGAATTGTTTGTCCAAAATACCTTCATCCAGGATCCAGGAACTGATTAAAAGCTACAGGAAGCGACTAGAGGCTGTTATCTTTGCAAAAGGAGGATGTACTAAATATTAATGTCACTTTTCTGTTGAGGTGCCCATACTTTTGCACCGGTCAAATTTTGGTTTAATGCATATTGCACATTTTCTGTTAGTACAATAAACCTCATTTCAATCCTGAAATATTACTGTGTCCATCAGTTATTAGATATATCAAACTGAAATGGCTGCTGCAAATACCAAAATATTTAGAACTAAAAATGATTAAGATTAATAGGGGTGCCCAAACTTTTTCATAGGACTGTATATAGCCATTGCACAGCTTTGTATATTTGTTGGCTCCTTCACCTCTGACCTCAGGTATCTCAGGGGGCTTTATTGCAGCCGTTGTCTATCCCATGACCTTAGTCAGTCTTCCTTTGGACAATTCTATACATTTCAGTAATATAACCGATCTGGATGACGCCATCAGCCCATGAGGATGTGAGGTCTATGTTTATGCCGCCCAACGCTTTAGGATCCGAATTCTGATCTTCGTGGTCCTGAGACCATAAATCAGTGGATTGACCATCGCAGGCAAGAGAAGAGCGACGGCGCTGATAAGATTGTGAGTATCTTGAGAGACCGATCGAGACAACCTGTAGACAATGGAGGATGAGAGCCTGAAGAAGTAGACGATGAGGATGACCAGGATGTGCGTCCCACATGTGTGCAGGGTTTTGTGTCTCTGGGCACCGGTGATGGACAATGCTGCCCTCATAATACAGCTGTACGAGGTGGAGATGACGCTTATGTCAAAGATAATGGAGAAGGCTCTTATGCTCAATCCCACCAATTTATTTATGGCTGTATGACCACAGGCCAATCTTAGCAGTGCCATGTGCTCACAAGCAAAATGGCGGATGGTGTTGGATCTGCAGAAATCTACCCTGGAAGCAAGATAGACGACGGGCGTTACAGAGGCCATGCTACGTACCAGTGCCGCAATAGTCAGGAGCACCAAGTTGTTCCTGGTCATGATATTGGAGTAGTGCAATGGCTTACAGATGGCAATATATCGATCCAGCGCCATCATCAACAGTATATTACAATCCACCGTGATGATGAAGTAAATGAAGAACATCTGGACCAAACATCCAACCAGCGAGATGTGATTCTGATAGATGAGAAATCCAAGGAGCATTTTGGGTACTGTGGTGGTGGTGCTGCAGATGTTTGCGGCAGACATCAAGGCGATGAGAACGTACATTGGAGCATGGAGCGAGCTCTCCGTCCGCACCGTGTGGATGATCATAGCATTGGTGACTAGAATTTCCAGATACATGAGAAAGAATAGGATGAACAAGAAGTGTCGAGATTCACGGAAACCAGGGAAGCCCAACAGGATGAATTCCTGATGAGAGTAATGGAGCGTAGAGTTGTTCATGACATCGGCCATCGCAGGAGGACCTTTCAGAAGAACCGACCACCTGGCAGGAGAAGAGAAGAGAGTCAATCTTACCTTGGGATTAACAAGATTCTTTGTTGGTAAAGAGTAAATTTCTTTTGGTTAATCAGAGTCACCCCAAAAGCATCAAAACGGGAAAACTGCAATATGACGGATTCTATATTGGAAGAGTAGAGATACTTTGTAGCAAAAAGAAGGATTTGCTCCCTATTAGGTCTGATCTTACCATGGATTGTGGGGACCTTGTCCTCCTATGAATCTACCATAGTTCATTATTTATAGATTTAGGTCTCGTAGCCACTTTGTAGCCAGTTGGCGCATGTCACAATGTATTGTATGTCATTGTATAAGACATAAGGCCTAGTAAAATTCTATAGTTGGAGTATTACTCAATGGATTCATGCAGCCATGATATGTGTCAGGATCTGAATTGTTTATATATGGTTGAGTGTTTTGGTGGTCGTCTGGGGATTTGAGCCGGTGTCCTGTGATTCTGTGAGCGAGTCTCTTGGCCACTGAGCTGTTGAGTCTTGGCCTCAGTGTATACTTGAGCTGGCTTTGTGTCTTAGTGGATGCGGCTTCAGGTGTGTGTAATGGTCGTCATCCTATCAGGTCTTTCCAGGGCCTGTATACGGCTGACTGCTGGCTTCAGTCCTGGCCGGTGTTCATGGTTACCAGCTTGGATTCTTGGCCCAGTTTAGTAGGAGAGTTCAGTGGGAGTTGTGCGGTTTCAGGAGCTGCATTGGGAGTGGTGTGAGTTTTGTTCTGTGTGAGTTTTGTCTGCTTTTCCTCAGACATTCCTACTCACCCCCTGTCCTGTATTCCTGGCTGCCTGTCATTGTTTGTTATTAGTGAGTTCCTGTTTTGGGATTCATTTTTGTTTTGCCCCCATCCTATGATACCCTTTCCTCACTACCCCACTCTTCCTCTCCTCTATTCCTGTTGTGTGTTTAGTGGTTGTGCTGCGCCTGTTAGTTCTCCAGCATGTCCCGTTCTAGTTGTTACTGTTTGCAGCTGCACTTATCCTTTCGTTAGAGGTGACTGCCTCTAGTACCCCAGTCCCTAGCCTCTTCCAGCTCTCACCTCACCTGTCTGTAGGTCTTTGTGTTTAGTTGTCAGGGCCGAGCTTAGCTCAGGTACAGCCGACCAACACCCTCAGGCAGGGCCTAGTCAGCCATCGTAGCATTAGGACAGCTCACCTACCCCGTTTCCCTAGTAGTGCAGCACCATTCAGTTCCTCGGTTGCCGGGCATTGACACAACCGTGACTATATGGTCATGCATATGTGTCTCATAGGCAGAACTGACTCCTTGTTTTATGTGAATTCTAGTGTTTCTGGCTATCAGGGCTCGATCCTGTACTAATAACTTGCTTGCAGGCCTTCAATGTCATACATAAGTACAGATTTGGAAGAAACAATTGGTGTCCCTGCATTCATTGCCTTCCTACTCTCTGTGTCTCTGTAGTGAGCACCTGCACCACCGTCATGGCCGGCTCTATAGGCTCCGCGCACAGGGCTCTGCTGTATCTAGGTCATCATTTCCCAAATCATCACAAATACTGTCTTATATCCAGGTCATGGAAACCTCTGCTCTATGGGAAAGAGGAGGCTCCATGTCCTTTACATTCTATCATAGAGACCGTACTGACAGCAGATTCACAGGACATTTAGGGATCTGTAGGTTCTATATTTTACCAGTGACTCCCTTGAGGGTCCCACCTGTGAGGGTCCTACCTGTGAGGGTCCTATCTGTGATGGTCCTATCTGTGAGGGTCCTACCTGTGAGGGTCCTACCTGTTAGGGTCCTATCTGTGAGGGTCCTGTCTGTGAGGGTCCTACCTGCTAGAGACCTACCTGTGAGGGACCTACCTGTGAGGGTCCTGTCTGTGAGGGTCCTGTCTGTGAGGGTCCTATCTGTGAGGGTCCTACCTGTGAGGGTCCTGTCTGTGATGGTCCTACCTGTTAGGGTCCAACCTGTTAGGGTCCTACCTGTGAGGGTCCTATCTGTGAGGGTCCTGTCTGTGAGGGTCCTACCTGTGATGGTCCTGTCTATGAGGGTCCTACCTGTGAGGGTCCTATCTGTGAGGGTCCTGTCTGTGAGGGTCCTGTCTGTGAGGGTCCTACCTGTTAGGGTCCTACCTGTGAGGGTCCTGTCTGTGATGGTCCTATCTGTGAGGGTCCTACCTGTTAGGGTCCTATCTGTGAGGGTCCTGTCTGTGAGGGTCCTACCTGTTAGGGTCCTATCTGTGAGGGTCCTACCTGTGAGGGTCCCACCTGTGAGGGTCCTACCTGTGAGGGTCCTACCTGTTAGGGTCCTACCTGTGAGGGTCCTATCTGTGAGGCTTCTACCTGTGAGGGTCCCACCTGTGAGGGTCTCACCTGTGAGGGTCCTACCTGTGAGGGTCCTACCTGTGAGGGTCCTATCTGTGAGGGTCCTACCTGTGAGGGTCCTGTCTGTGAGGGTCCTGTCTGTTAGGGTCCTATCTGTGAGGCTTCTACCTGTGAGGGTCCTACCTGTGAGGGTCCCACCTGTGAGAGTCCTACCTGTGAGGGTCCTATCTGTGAGGGTCCTACCTGTGAGGGTCCTGTCTGTGAGGGCCCTACCTGTTAGGGTCCTACCTGTGAGGGTCCTATCTGTGAGGCTTCTACCTGTGAGGGTCCTATCTGTGAGAGTCCTGTCTGTGAGGGTCCTATCTGTGAGGGTCCTACCTGTGAGGGTCCTATCTGTGAGGGTCCTACCTGTGAGGGTCCTATCTGTGAGAGTCCTGTCTGTGAGGGTCCTATCTGTGAGGGTCCTGTCTATGAGGGTCCTACCTGTGAGGGTCCTATCTGTGAGGGTCCTACCTGTGATGGTCCTACCTGTGAGGGTCCTACCTGTGAGGGTCCTATCTGTGATGGTCCTACCTGTGAGGGTCCTATCTGTGAGGGTCCTACCTTCTAGAGACCTACCTGTGAGGGTCCTACCTGTGAGGGTCCTATCTGTGAGGGTCCTATCTGTGAGGGTCCTACCTGCTAGAGACCTACCTGTGAGGGTCCTATCTGTGAGGGTCCTACCTGTGAGGGTCCTACCTGTGAGGGTCCTATATGTGAGGGTCCTACCTGCTAGAGACCTACCTGTGAGGGTCCTACCTGTGAGGGTCCTATCTGTGAGGGTCCTACCTGTGAGGGTCCTATCTGTGAGGGTCCTACCTGTGAGGGTCCTACCTGTGAGGGTCCTACCTGTGAGGGTCCTACCTGTGAGGGTCCTATCTGTGAGGGTCCCACCTGTGAGGGTCCTGTCTGTGAGGGTCCTATCTGTGAGGGTCCCATCTGTGAGGGTCCTACCTGTGATGGCCCTACCTGTGAGGGTCCTGTCTGTGAGGGTCCTATCTGTGAGGGTCCTATCTGTGAGGGTCCTATCTGTGAGGGTCCTATCTGTGAGGGTCCTACCTGTGAGGGTCCCACCTGTGAGGGTCCCACCTGTGATGGTCCTGTCTGTGAGGGTCCTATCTGTGAGGGTCCCACCTGTGAGGGTCCTACCTGTGAGGGTCCTATCTGTGAGGGTCATACCTGTGAGGGTCCTATCTGTGAGGGTCCTACCTGTTAGAGACCTACCTGTGAGGGTCCCACCTGTGAGAGTCCTACCTGTGAGAGTCCTACCTGTGATGGTCCTACCTATGAGGGTCCTATCTGTGAGGGTCCTATCTGTGAGGGTCCTACCTGTGAGGGTCCTGTCTGTGAGGGTCCTATCTGTGAGGGTCATACCTGTGAGAGTCCTATCTGTGATGGTCCTACCTGTGATGGTCCTACCTATGAGGGTCCTATCTGTGATGGTCCTACCTGTGATGGTCCTACCTATGAGGGTCCTATCTGTGAGGGTCCTACCTATGAGGGTCCTATCTGTGAGGGTCCTATCTGTGAGGGTCCTACCTGTGAGGGTCCTGTCTGTGAGGGTCCTATCTGTGAGGGTCCTATCTGTGAGGGTCATACCTGTGAGAGTCCTATCTGTGAGGGTCATACCTGTGAGGGTCATAGCACCGCCATTGACTCTTGTTGCTGTAATGCCTGATCCGGATATATTAGTAATGTGAAGATGTCGGCCACTTTATATGCGATTTATCTGCTGAGACTTCTCCTGCGGGATTGCCATGTGCGTTGTATCTTCTCCTTGTGGAGTTTGACTTACTTGTCCCTTCCGTCTCTTGTACAGATCAGACTTCTTTAGTTTTATGTTTCCGCTTATTGTGTTAGTGAATTCTGCGTTATTGGGGTCCGGCTGAGTCTTCATTTTGTGGCTGATCTGGAGGGCAGTTACATAGAGCGCCTCTCACTGCGTACAACCTGTCCGGTATCACATGGACAACCCACTGATGTGAATGGACATTGTATAAGGCTGTATATATGTCCTGTGATGGGGGTTGAGGGATCGGCATCGGAATAGATCGGATTCTGATCGGCGATCGAGCAAATTTCACGATCACGATCGAGATCGGCTGGAAAATAATTGGAAATCGGATTTTAAAATCGATCCTGAAATCTCAAGATCGTCTCAGCCCTATGGTCGACCCCTTAGTGCCAGGTTTCTGATTGTTGGGATCTCCGCAGGGGGCGACTTTGTTATCAACTTATTGTCAAGGAATACGCCGACAACCACCAATTATATCAAAAATCATCTAAGACTTTATTAATACATGAAAAGTAACTGATGTCACAGCAAATAATATGGGACAAATGAGAAGACTCCAAACACATCGTCAGGGGACCCTCAAGTAGGAAGTGTCCATTGAGGACTCCCCTAATTTCACCAGTCACCCCATTACTTCTGGGACACTTGGTTGGGTTGATATTTTGCCAGTAACGTATATAAATGGCCTCTCTCACTACTGTTTCCTGCACTTCAGCTCCAGGTTTCCTTCTCTTGGGTATCTTGCTCACACTCTTCTTGCAAAGTTCATGAGACTAATAAAGTTGTGAACATGAAGGAGAATGTGAGAGGACATTCAGGACACAACAGAGGAAGAACAAGAGTATGGTGACCAGCAGAGGAGTCCTCCATGTCCTCCAGGCCATCGTCATCACTGAGCGTAGAAGGATCATGTAAGAAGCCAAGACACCAGTCCTGTCCATTGCTGTAAAAAGGATCCTCAGTCCTACAGCTTGGAGATGTCTCCACACCCAAGGCTCAGTAGACTCTTCTCCTCACAACTAAAGTCTATGGTGATATTTAATGTACAAAACTGAACCTTTGAGGCAAAGAAAGCCAAGAAGAGTCTTTGGAGTAAACCATAGAAGAAGAGCCAGGCCAGTCTGCCTAGTGACAATATGGTGGTAGCGTTGGGGTAATACGATGGCTAATCCCATCAGAACGGGTAAATGTGACCCATTCGTGCCAGCAGATAAAATACAGAGACATCATTTGTGTGAGACAGTCAATGAAATCTGAGAAATATCAAATATTAACCCAAGAAAAAACTTCGACATGACCATGTTGGTGAATGAGATGATAGAAGGAAGGAAAATGAGACTCTACAAAGAGAAATGGAGTCACCAACACTCTGCTGAGACCAAACCTCTCCGGTCCTTACATCAGTACAAAACACATGCCTGCTCGGAGCTTCATGGTATGGCTGGTCATGGCCAAGCAACTGCATGTAGCCTTACACAAAGCACAATGCCAAGGTCAGAGGGAGGGGGGTAAAGCACAAGGTCACCAATGGACACGGGACTGGTGAAGGTGTGTTCTGTGCAGTGACCAATGGCACTTCTCTATACGTCATTGGGATGGACCAGTCTGGGTTTGGTGAATGCCAAGAGAATGTTACCTGCCTGACCACATTGTGCCAGCTGTAAAGTTGGTGGGGGATCGGGGTCAGCCTCGGTCTCTTCATTCTTCAGTCTCTTCTTCGGCACACCAAGACGCTGACTGTGCCCTGAGCAGAAGGTTCATAATGACATGGTTGGGGGGGAATTTGGTGTGAGAGAATATAACTTGCTGCTAGGGTTGAGCGATCGGGATCGGAAAAGATCAGATTCCGATTGGATGCAAAATGATCAAAAATCGGATTTATAAATCTCAAGATCGGCTCAACCCTAAAAGTGACTTCACATAAAGAAGCATTGACTAGGGTTGAGCGATCGGGATCGGGAAAGATCGGATTCCGATCAGTGATCGAGCAAATTTCACGATCGGGATTGGGATTGAGATCGGCTGGAAAATGATCGGAAATTGGATTTTAAAATCCTGAAATCTCAAGATCGGCTCAACCCTCCCTACCTCACAGATCTTTACCTCAATCCCATACACCCAAGGGATGAATAATAATAATAATAATAATAATAATAATAATAATAATAATAATAATATAATGATTGTCCGGGGTAGAGCATTCCAGAGAAGTGGTGCAGCTCGGGAGAAGTCTTGTATACGAGCGGGGGAGGTTTTGATAATAGAGGATGGAAGTGTTAGGTCATTGAGTGAGCGGAGAACACAGGATGTGTGATAGAGATGAGGGAGGAGATGTAGGGAGGTGCAGCATTATGGAGGAGGGGGGAAGGTTATATTGTATTCTGTAATGAATAGGCAGCCAATGTAACGACTGGCACAGACCGGAGGCCTCGCTGTAGTGACCGGCACAGACCGGAGGCCTCGCTGTAGTGACCGGCACAGACCAGAGGCCTCGCTGTAGTGACCGGCACAGACCGGAGGCCTCGCTGTAGTGACCGGCACAGACCGGAGGCCTCGCTGTAGTGACCGGCACAGACCGGAGGCCTCGCTGTAGTGACCGGCACAGACCGGAGGCCTCGCTGTAGTGACCGGCACAGACCGGAGGCCTCGCTGTAGTGACCGGCACAGACCGGAGGCCTCGCTGTAGTGACCGGCACAGACCGGAGGCCTCGCTGTAGTGACCGGCACAGACCGGAGGCCTCGCTGTAGTGATTGGCACAGACCGGAGGCCTCGCTGTAGCGTCTAGCCTGATAGATGAGCCTGGCCGCTGCATTCAGAATAGATTGTAGAGGGGAGAGTTTAGTGAGGGGAAGACGGATTAGTAAGGAGTTACAGTAGTCAAGGCGAGAATGAATCAGAGAGACAATAAGTGTCTTTAGTGTATCTCTGGTAAGGAAAGGGTGTATTCTGGAGATGTTTTTGAGGTGGAGTTGACATGAATGTGCGAGTGATTCAATATGAGGGGTGTCAATATAAATGACAACAGAGATGACAAGCCGGGTCCACTCAATATCCATCATCAAAGATTGACCTCACAAATCTTCTTCTGGATGAAGGGGCAGAATGGTCACCGATACCTCCAACATTTTGAATTTTGTAGAAAGCAAAAGAGTGAAAGATGGTGTTGGTCATAATTAATATGTGGGAGGTCAGAAAAGATCACAGAGATGGAATATGGAGGGGGCACATACTTTTCTTCATATAGTGTATTTTGATACAGGCCTAGGATAGTAACTGTACCTTTACCCCAGGTTAACTAAAACCTAACTATAACCCCCAGATCTCATAAAAAGACTTGTTTTATACAAAGCTACTCGGTCCTAGCCTTTTTTCCTCTCCACCATAATTGTTCTTCCACCCAAAATCAAAATTTTCCCTCTAAACAGTGTTTTACCCTGAGTCCTCCTGTACCATGAAGTTTCACTCCTAAGACTTCTTCCGTGCTGCCCCTGTTCTCTGGAATGCGCTTCATATTCCGTCTATGAAAGCGTTCTCCACCATAGACGTCAGGGGAACATGTAGAGGACCCATTTTATCAAGAGCTTATTTTGTGACTCTTTGATGTTTTGTACACCAGAAAGTTGACATACCAGACATGATTAAATCCTCCCAAGACGTTACATTTCTCATCAATGCGTAGTCAGTAGCGTTGAGCGATTGGGATCGGAAAAGATCGGATTCCAATCAGCGAGCAAGTAAATTTCACAATCGCGATTGGAATTCCGATCCTGATCTTTTCCGGCAGGATCGACGTCAAAGGTTAACTCAAGATCGGTTCAACCCTATTCATGTATATATCATTAATAGGGTTTCGGGATCGGGAAAGATCGGATCCCAATCGGTGATCGAGCAAATTTCACGATCGCGATCGGGATCAACTGGAAAATGATTGGAAATCGGATTTTAAAATCGATCCTGAAATCTCAAGATCGGCTCAACCCTAATAGTCAGTGTTTGTGGTTGTAGAACCTCTTAGAAACCACAGATGAGTAAGACTTACATGTAAGACATGAAGGATAACAGAAACCCAACAGGCCCCGTTACAGTGAGAGGACAGGACGGTCTCTATCGGGATTCTCGTTTTTATTTTTCAGTAACAGTAAAATTCCCATCAAGGTGTGAACACAGCCTTACTGGTACGATCACCATCCTGCAAAAGTCCTAGGAAACCTCTCGATGTCGGGTAACGTTGTCTGAGCACAGACGCAACACATCAATGCTTTCTTTGTCTAGTTAACCATTTTTATTAATTTTACACAAAATACAAGATTTCTACAGAGGTTCAATGGGAATTGTTCATGTAGCACAACGTCTTGTGGTTGTATCTCTGATTCGGTCTTCTCTTGCCCGTGATGTTGGCTCACACGTTGCGTGTCCCATCTAATTCTTACAGATCTTCATCTTGATCAACCTGGCAGGAATATGTCGGGGATCGAGCGCTCATTCTTGTAACTTTCCACTTCGTAGACGCCTGACATTGTCGGTGATCATCTAAAGTCTTTAGCCTTTTGGTAACATAATCTCTTCGCTTCCATATGGCACAGGGAAACAGGAGTGGGAAACAGGAGTGGTCCCTTTAGATTGGAAAAGGGCAAATGTTGTCCCCATCTACAAAAAGGGGAAAAGGGACGATCCAGGAAATTACAGGCCGGTAAGTCTGACCTCGATAGCAGGAAAAATCTTTGAGCAAATTGTCAAGGAACATTTACTTCGGTACCTGGATGGGAAGGCATTAATTAACCAGAGCCAGCACGGCTTTATGACCAATAAATCTTGTCAGACTAACCTGATTTCCTTCTACAACAAAATCACTGAATGGTTGGACCAAGGGAATGCCGTGGACATAGTATATCTTGACTTCAGTAAGGCATTTGATAAAGTATCACATAACCTTCTTATTGAAAAAATGATTAAGTATGGCTTTGACAAAAAATCAGTTCGGTGGATTCACAACTGGCTTAATGATCGGGCACAACGAGTAATACTAAATGGCTACACATCCAACTGGAAGAAAGTCAAAAGCGGGGTGCCGCAGGGCTCTGTTCTGGGCCCAGTACTTTTTAATATCTTTATAAATGATCTGGACGATGGAATTATTGGGGAACTCATAAAATGTGCAGATGATACGAAGATAGGAGGAATAGCCAACACTAGAGAGGAGAAAGAGTGTATTCAAAAGGACTTAGACACACTGGAACAATGGGCTGAGGCCAACAAAATGGGATTTAACAGGGACAAATGCAAAGTTCTACATCTGGGTAACAGAAATGTAAAAAACATAGATAGTATGGGAGGAATAGAACTAAGTGATAGCATAGGGGAAAAGGACTTGGGCATAATAGTAGATCACAAATTCAACATGAGCCAACAGTGCGGTGCTGCTGCAAAAAAGGCGAATACAATTCTGGGATGTATTAAGACAAGCATTGAATCTAGATGAAGAGAGGTCATTATTCCGCTGTCCTCTTCCCTGGTCAGACCACACCTGGAATACTGTGTACAGTTCTGGGCGCCTCAATTCAAGAAAGACATCGATATATTGGAGCAAGTCCAGAGAAGAGCAACCAAAATGGTGGAAGGTCTGCAAACCATGTCCTATGAGGAGCGGCGAAAAGAACTGGGATTGTTTAGTTTGCAGAAGAGAAGGCTGAGGGGAGATTTAATAGCAGTCTACAAATATCTGAAAGGTAGTCACAGTGCAGAGGGATCTCCCCTATTCTCATTAGCACAAGGAAGTACAAGAAGCAATGGGATGAAACGAAAGGGAAAGAGATACAGATTAGACATTAGGAAAAACTTTCTGACAGTGAGGGGAGTGAGAGAGTGGAATAGGCTGCCACGGGAGGTGGTGGGCGCTCCATCAATGGAAATCTTCAAGCGGAATCTGGAGAAACATATAGCTGGGATGATTTAGGAAAACCTGCACTCGCAGGGGGTTGGACCCGATGGCCCTTCAGGTCCCTTCCAACTCTACCAAAAAGAAAGAAAAGGATCACTTTTACCAGGGGCAAATAGTCTATCATGTAATGTCTGATCTCCATGTACCATAGACTGACCAGTGATGACCAAGTAGAGGATACAGAGAAAGTCTTGTAGTCTTCAGAGATGATCCAGGAGAACGTGTAGATCACTGCTCTCCAACATATAATGTTCCCATACCAAAACTTCCATCGTACCAACACGTGGATAGACCACACTGTCCTGGTGCTGCCGTGAGAGGTCGTTAGAGTTTGTTGAACACAATGAAGAAGACAAATATTGGGTATAGGAATCAATCCAACACAAAACCTCCACCTGTACGAACATCTTAAGACACAGTCATTGTCTTTACCTGATTGGTAAAGATGGTTTTCTGTCCGAACACTTTCAGTATCCGATGCCTGATCTCCGTGGTCCTCAGACCATAAATCAGTGGATTGACCAGAGCAGGAATGAGTAGATAGATGGCACTGAGAAGATTGTGAGTGTCTTGAGACACTGATCGAGACACCCTGTAGACAATGGAGGAGGATAAGCTGAAGAAGTAGACGATGAGGATGACCAGGATGTGCGTCCCACACGTGTGTAATGACTTATGTCTCAGAGTACCGGTGGAGATGGTCAATGCTGCCCTCATGATGCTGCCATAGGAGGTGGAGAGGAAGCTCATGTCAAAGATGATTGAGAAGACTCTCAGACACAAGCCTACAAGTTTATTTCTGGTAACATTACTACAAGCCAAGCTGAGCAGTGCCATGTGCTCACAAGCAAAATGGTGGATGGTGTTCGATCGGCAAAAATCTACCCGAGAAGCAAGATAGATGACGGGACTGACAAAGGACACGCTACGTACCAAGGACGCCATTGTCAGGAGGATCAAACTTTGCTTGGATATGATATTGGCATACCGAAGTGGTTTACAGACCGCAATATATCGATCCAGCGCCATCATCAGCAGAATGTTACAGTCCATCATGATGATGAAGTAAATGAAGAACATCTGGACCAAACATCCAACCAGCGAGATGTGATCCTGATGGAAGAGAAATCCAAGGAGCATCTTTGGTACTATGGTGGTCGTGCCGCAGATGTTCACAGCAGACAACATAGAGATGAGAACGTACATTGGAGCATGGAGCGAGCTCTCCGTCCGCACCGTGTGGATGACCACGCTATTGGTGACCAAGATCATGAGATACACAAGAAGGAATGGGATGAACAAGAGGTATCGAGATTCACGGAAACCAGGGAATCCCAACAGGATGAATTCCTGATGCGAGTAATGGAGCGTAGAGTTGTTCATGACATCGGCCATCGCAGGAGGACCTTTCAGAAGAACCGACCACCTGGCAGGAGAAGAGGCAGCAATTTACTTAGGTGATGCCAACTACCTGGTAATAAAGGAAACCTTCCTTAGTCAACCTCCCATTTATAGACATTTGGTCCCATAACTTCTAATGTATTTTTCTACAAGTTCATCCAGGCCCCTCACACAAGTAAAAGATCGTGTGACGGCGAGTTCCACTGTCTCACCAATCTTACCATGAAAAGTCTAATCTACGATGATGGTGAAATGGTTTTTCTTCTAGACGTAGATGATGTTCCCTGGTCACCGGAAAGATCTCCATACTGTCCGGTCATATATCTGCGCCAATACTCCAGTATAACGTCTTTATAATCCACTCATCCCCTTCATTCCCTTGGTCGCCTCCACGGCACGCGACCAAGTTCAGCTATGCCCTTCTGTCCAAAATTGTGCCCATTATTCTACATGTACCCTGACCAGTGATTTGTATATAGGCAAGCAGTAGGATTGTGAGCATCTATTCCGATCTTACCGTAGCCCATGGGTTCCTTAGCCTTTGCGGCAGCTGCCTGGCACTGGTTACTATACTGAGTTACTGCCCACCAATGTCTCCTGTTTTTATACTTTCTTGTGATCTTCTCATCATCAGATTACATTGGATGGATTTCTTTAGATGACTCTTCTCACTCTAAGAGACCAGAGGGCCCCTCTCTAACAGAAGAGGAAATAAGGCTCAGGTTATTGCGGGTTCTTTACTGTAACACCAGTGGGTTCCCCTATCAAGAAAAACTGGACCTTGCTGGGGACTTGGTCATCTTATTCTGGATCATCCATTAATCCTATGATTTTCTACGTCTGGAACCAATACTATGAATCGATCTGTAATGCCGCACCAGACGAAACGCACCACAATGGGATTACCAGTGGGCATGTGATTGTATAAAAACTGAGGCCAATGGAGATAGACAAGGGCTCCATAGAAGTTTCTGGGTGATATTATATATATGACATAACTTAGAAGTGACACATGAGGCGCCAAGTGTAGAAATGACTCTGAGGCTGAGGACCCGCGATGCGGAAACACTGATTTTTTTTTTTGTTGTTGTAAATTTTGCTGCAGTTTTTTGAGCCAAACCAAGAATGGTTAGAAAGGGAATGGGAAATGTCTCGGGAGATTCTTAGACTTCTCTCTTCTGCTCAATCCACTCCTGGCTTTGGTTCCAAAAACGCATCAAAATCTGCAACAGTCTCAGAGTCAATTCTAAACTTGGGGCTCATGTACAACTTCTGTCGCTCCTCTGTACTCAGACAGGCCTTGTGTACTGGGTACAACTAAGAACGGGGACCAGGGAAACCTCCATCTACGTCATGGACCCTAATAATGGAACGAAGGGGAGGAATACGGAACAGCAGTCGCTTTATTAGACGTCTTGCTATAAAATCTTTAGGAGAAATGAAGTTTTTACTTGTCACATTAATCCTATACACAGCTAGAAGTGACCTCGCGCCAAAACCCGTCCATTCTATAAGACAAACCGCTAAAAAACTCCAAAGGTTATATAACAAAGAAACTAATTAGAAGAAAATAAAAGAAAGAACTAAAAGAAGTGAAAAATAAAATGAAGTGAAATTAGAAAAGGTAATAAAAAATGTAAAAATAAAATGAGTAAAATATTAAAAATAAACTAAATATTAGTAAAACATTAAAAACAAAATAAAACAGTAAAAAATAAAAAAAAGTAAAACATTACTAATAATAAAGTAAAAAATAAAGCAACAGGATTAAAAATTAAATCAAACATAAATTCAAAAATAAATGTGAAAAAATAAAATTAAGAAAAACACTTAAAAAAATTAGTAAAAATATTATTAATAAAAATTATATTAATAAAGGTTTAACAAAGGTAAACAAAGTAGAAGCGAAACATTGTTAAAAATCAAATCGAATAAAACATTGATAAATAAAACCGAGAAAATCAGTAAAAAATAAATGAAATAAAGCAGAAAAAATAAAGTAAAAAAATTAAATCAAACCTTAGTAATTATAGTAAAATAATAGAAAAAAGATGAAATGAAGCAAAATAGAAAATAATAAAGTTAGGGAATATTAAAGAATCCTATTAATATTATAAATGTGAAAGTTTGTGAGTTTGTGTGTTTGGATGTTTGCATGTTCGGATGTTTGTTCCTCAATCACGGAAAAACCGCTCCACCGATTTGGCTGAAATTTTCCACAAACATATTCACTTCACTCGATGGCGCAATAGGCTACTTTTCGTCACAATAGCGCACATACGTTTTTCCCAGGACCCTTTGGATGTTTGGCGGTCAATCACGCAAAAACCGCTCCACCGATTTGGCTGAAATTTTCCACAAACATAGTTATTACACTCGATTAAACAATAGGCTACTTTTCGTCACAATAGCGCACATACGTTTGTGCCAGGACCCCCACAAAACCCAAACTCACACCACCATCTCTGCAATCTCACACACTGGACCATAGCAAGCCACAAAATTCCTATTGCCCTCTCCAGCCTCGCCCCTAACCCCACACAATCTCATATACATAGACTTTACCACTTTGCCCCTCGCCTTAACGATACTCCAGGAGGCGCTCTTTAACGCTCCGGAGCAGCCATATTTGCCGACCCCCACCACTCTGACAATCCGCGACACCGCCCACCCATGTCAATACCCCTAGGCGGTCTAATAAATGCAAAAAAAAAAGTTTTAAAAAAGTAAAAAAAATATAAAAAAATAAATAAAAAGGATTAAAAATTCAAATCACCCCCCTTTCCCTAGAACACATATAAAAGTAGTTAAAAACTGTGAAACACATACATGTTAGGTATCGCTGTGTCCGAAATCGCCCGCTCTACAAAGCTATACAAATATTTTTCCTGTTCGGTAAACGCCGTAGCGGGAAAAATGGTCAAAAGTGCCAAACTGCCATTTTTTCACTGTTTTGATTCTGCTAAAAATTTGAATAAAAAGTGATCAAAGCAATAACATTTCCCAAAAATGGTGGAACTACAAAGTACACCCGATCCCGCAGAAAAAGACGCCCTATACATCCCCGTACACGCATGTATAAAAAAGTTACGGCTGTCGGAATATGGCGACTTTTCAAAAAATAATTTTTTAACACAGTTTTGGATTTTTTTAAGGGGTCAAAATGTAAATAAAACCATATAAATTTGGTATCCCCGGAATCGTAACGAAACACAGAATACAGGGGACATGTCATTTTGGTTGCACAGTGAACGCCGTAAAACCAAAGCCCGTAAGAAAGTCGCAGAAATGCATTTTTTCTTCAAATCCACCCCATTCAGAATTTTTTCCCTGCTTCCCAGTACATTATATAGAATAAATAATGGCGGCATCAGGAAGAAAAATTTGTCCCAAGAAAAATTAAGACCTCATATGGCTCTGGGAGCGGAGAAATAAAAAGTTATGGGGTTTAGAAGGAGGGGAGTCAAAAACGAAAATCAAAAAATGCCATCGGCGGGAAAGGGTTAACTTCAAATCCCTCTGTCCCAAAGTCACTATGTAAAGTTTCTCACAACACCGTATATATAGCAGCTCAAATACAAAGTAACTGCAACACAAAAGTCTCACGAATTCTCAGAATTACAGCAACAACAAGATACAAACTTACATTTCATATCCCAGACCTTATACACAGTACGAAAACCTTACCCGCGCCTGTATATACCCACTGCTACAATCACCGCAGACCAAGTCGCGGGTACCAGCTAGTATATCTATAATAAATGTCCACCTTTCTGCCAGTGTGCCCTGTGTCCTGTGGGGGGCGCTGTGCCGGCATGGACTCTAATGACTGGTTTTGGAATATGAAGATGTCACAGGTTTATATGAGATTTTTCGTCTGAGACGTCTCCTGTGACTCAGACCCCGGAGCTCATTATTGGAGTTTGCGTCTTCATACACCCCATAAGAGAATAGTAAGGCGGTCCCCGTACCGTACGTGGAGTCACAGAACACGGACAGGATTTGTGCTGTTATTTCCATGTGTTCATTCTTTGCCCTGTTGTGTATTCGGCTGACCCGGACTCCGACTTGTACTGTAATACTAAATCATTGGGCAGCTTATTGTACCGACCATCCTGATTGTCTCAGTCCAATGACGTCCCCTCGCAAAGTCCCTGATCTCTCACCAAGAAGTATACTACCCAAAAGCAGCCTCTGAGATCCTTCTTATAGGGCAGTGGGGGGCGGCACTGCTACGTCATGTTGTGCAGAGACCAAGTGTCTGATCAGACCGCGCCTTTAATAATGGCAGGGTATATTGGGTGGTCTGCACACCAGATAATTGGGGGGGTTGGGGTAGGGTTAGGTCAATGGCTGCAAGTACCCCAGACCACATGTGATCTACACCAGCCAATGAGAGGTTACCATTGTCATTGGCTGGTTTAATGTGGTTGGGGTCACTCTTGGCCATTCACCTACTTTCAGAACTAGGTCAATGGTCACAAAGATCCAGCCAATGAGTGACGGCCAGAAACAGATTCTCATTGGCTGTCACTTCTTTCCTTCCTGTAGGATTTTAGTATTAGACTTGGGCTTTAGGTGACTGGACGTAACCAAATGTCTTCTCCGGCCAGCGCAGCGCTCTCGATTTACACTCGATTTATTGGGCCCAAATTTGACGCCCGAATCCAACAAGTCTGACTCTCTGTGACTCTCCGGAGATTCGCCCGGCTCTGGTGCTGGATCTTTAACTGTGAAGAAAACAATCAAAGAAACCCCAGAAGAACCAATGGCGGAGGGCTATGATCATGTCCAGTCCCATCAGCACCAGTAAATGTGACTGCTGGTCAGCGAGGGTCAACAATATCTGCTTCATGTCACGTGAGGTCCCAGGAGGGCCCATGGACGCCATATTGGGGTTTAGTCACAAATGCTGCAAAGCTGCAACCTAAAAGCCAAGTGCAAAGACCCTGGAATAAATGTATGTAGAACCTGCAGAAGGACCTGCACACAAGGGGTCTCACAGGAGCATATACATGCAGGTCCTGCTACTGTCACATGACCATATAGGTGCAGGTTATCACAGGGTAGAGCAACAATATTACAGTGGAAGAGTGTGAGCCACTATGTACAGTATCTGTGGGAGTGATACATTGTATGTAATATAGAAGGATTAGATTGTCAGCTCCTGGGGTCAGGGATGATGGGAGTGATACATTGTGTGTGATATAGAGATTAGATTGTCAGCTCCTGGGGTCAGGGATGATGGGAGTGATACATTGTGTGTGATATAGAGATTAGAGTGTCAGCTCCTGGGGTCAGGGATGATGGGAGTGATACATTGTGTGTGATATAGAGATTAGATTGTCAGCTCCTGGGGTCAGGGATGATGGGAGTGATACATTGTGTGTGATATAGAGATTAGATTGTCAGCTCCTGGGGTCAGGGATGATGGGAGTGATACATTGTGTGATATAGAGATTAGAGTGTCAGCTCCTGGGGTCAGGGATGATGGGAGTGATAAATTGTGTGATATAGAGATTAGATTGTCAGCTCCTGGGGTCAGGGATGATGGGAGTGATACATTGTGTGATATAGAGATTAGAGTGTCAGCTCCTGGGGTCAGGGATGATGGGAGTGATACATTGTGTGTGATATAGAGATTAGAGTGTCAGCTCCTGGGGTCAGGGATGATGGGAGTGATACATTGTGTGTGATATAGAGATTAGATTGTCAGCTCCTGGGGTCAGGGATGATGGGAGTGATACATTGTGTGATATAGAGATTAGATTGTCAGCTCCTGGGCTCAGGGATGATGGGAGTGATACATTGTGTGATATAGAGATTAGAGTGTCAGCTCCTGGGGTCAGGGATGATGGGAGTGATAAATTGTGTGATATAGAGATTAGATTGTCAGCTCCTGGGGTCAGGGATGATGGGAGTGATACATTGTGTGTGATATAGAGATTAGATTGTCAGCTCCTGGGGTCAGGGATGATGGGAGTGATACATTGTGTGTGATATAGAGATTAGAGTGTCAGCTCCTGGGGTCAGGGATGATGGGAGTGATACATTGTGTGTGATATAGAGATTAGATTGTCAGCTCCTGGGGTCAGGGATGATGGGAGTGATACATTGTGTGATATAGAGATTAGATTGTCAGCTCCTGGGGTCAGGGATGATGGGAGTGATACATTGTGTGTGATATAGAGATTAGATTGTCAGCTCCTGGGGTCAGGGATGATGGGAGTGATACATTGTGTGATATAGAGATTAGATTGTCAGCTCCTGGGGTCAGGGATGATGGGAGTGATACATTGTGTGATATAGAGATTAGATTGTCAGCTCCTGGGGTCAGGGATGATGGGAGTGATACATTGTGTGATATAGAGATTAGATTGTCAGCTCCTGGGCTCAGGGATGATGGGAGTGATACATTGTGTGATATAGAGATTAGAGTGTCAGCTCCTGGGGTCAGGGATGATGGGAGTGATAAATTGTGTGATATAGAGATTAGAGTGTCAGCTCCTGGGGTCAGGGATGATGGGAGTGATACATTGTGTGTGATATAGAGATTAGATTGTCAGCTCCTGGGGTCAGGGATGATGGGAGTTATACATTGTGTGTGATATAGAGATTAGATTGTCAGCTCCTGGTGTCAGGGATGATGGGGGTGATACATTGTGTGATATAGAGATTAGAGTGTCAGCTCCTGGGGTCAGGGATGATGGGAGTGATACATTGTGTGTGATATAGAGATTAGAGTGTCAGCTCCTGGGGTCAGGGATGATGGGGGTGATACATTGTGTGTGATATAGAGATTAGATTGTCAGCTCCTGGGGTCAGGGATGATGGGAGTGATACATTGTGTGTGATATAGAGATTAGATTGTCAGCTCCTGGTGTCAGGGATGATGGGGGTGATACATTGTGTGATATAGAGATTAGAGTGTCAGCTCCTGGGGTCAGGGATGATGGGAGTGATACATTGTGTGTGATATAGAGATTAGAGTGTCAGCTCCTGGGGTCAGGGATGATGGGAGTGATACATTGTGTGATATAGAGATTAGATTGTCAGCTCCTGGGGTCAGGGATGATGGGAGTGATACATTGTGTGTGATATAGAGATTAGATTGTCAGCTCCTGGGGTCAGGGATGATGGGAGTGATACATTGTGTGTGATATAGAGATTAGATTGTCAGCTCCTGGGGTCAGGGATGATGGCAGTGATACATTGTGTGTGATATAGAGATTAGAGTGTCAGCTCCTGGGGTCAGGGATGATGGGAGTGATACATTGTGTGTGTGATATAGAGATTAGATTGTCAGCTCCTGGGGTCAGGGATGATGGCAGTGATACATTGTGTGTGATATAGAGATTAGATTGTCAGCTCCTGGGGTCAGGGATGATGGCAGTGATACATTGTGTGTGATATAGAGATTAGATTGTCAGCTCCTGGGGTCAGGGATGATGGCAGTGATACATTGTGTGTGATATAGAGATTAGATTGTCAGCTCCTGGGGTCAGGGATGATGGGAGTGATACCTGGTGTGTGTAGCGTTGTATATACCATTACATATATATGTAGGTAGACTCTATATACACTCAGGTGTCTTCTTGCAGCTTCTTCCTCTTTCTCTTACTGTGTGTCATGTTCTCTGCTCACCTCCAGGGGTCACTCCTGTCACATTAATACAGGGATCAGTTAATGGGCATCCTCTGGGGTCATAGCCAGCTCTGAGCTCAGACGTCTGATGTACAGCGCTGCAGTATATGTGTGTGCCATATAAGTCAGTAAATGTGCTGCCCCCGGAGGGCGCTGTGATTCCACAATGTCATATTCATAGATGTAGTAACTTAGTGATATAACACATTGTTCCTGTGCGGCGCCGCACTGCTTATGTCATTAGTCTTACAGGGTGCGACCAATTTATAGAACTTTTCTGAGCACAATTTGTGTCCATCATCATTGTGATGTATAAACATTGTTCCCACTGCTGGGGGTTCGTTACAATGTGTCAGGGCTTTTTTCTGTCCTGAACGCTGTTGGCGGTACGAGCTGAGTATACGGCAGGGGTTGGAGACGTAAAATAAATGTCAGACAGGTCTGGATGAATAAGACACCACCAGTCTGCACGTTGATCTAGTGATGGCCGAACTGGACAGATTTGGGAATATTTGGGGGACGTCGGCCGATTTACTTTCAGGCTCAAGTTGTTTGGCACAAACCAGAATTGGTAATATTATACCCCGGGGGTCTTCCAAGACCTCGAAGTGCAATAATCAGAGGTCCCAGGCAGGTAAAATACTAGACCCCGAAGTATAACATTGGTTCATTGGAGATGGACCCCAAATATTTCAGGTTCGGCTGTACCCAAATGTTTGAGAAAATTTGCAGTGAACCTTTATCATTACAAAGCAATGTGCTGATCTCTAGCACCGACCTGGGCAGGAGATTCTGGGGATGTGGCCATGGCTCAGGGTCTGGGGGTCTCTGCAAACACAAGTAGATGGAGAAGATGTAGCCGACAAGCCCCCCAAGACATCTGGAAGACATCACACATGATGGACAAGTGGCAACTACTCCCGGGGTCTCTGGATTGTGTCAGGGGATGGAGCAGCTCACACAGACACATCAGCTGCGAGAGCAGGACAAGGTCACAAGGACTCACTTCATCAAGCAAGAAGAATCCTGAATATTAGAAGAAATGATTATGTAAATTGTATGACAGAACTTTATATACAAAAGACTGGAGAACATCCCTTTAATACTACAGACTAGTCCCTGCCGGTCAGTGCGGTACAGTGCGGTATATGCACATATAGCGGGGGGGATTACACAGAGTGACGGGTTATTGTATGTTATGTCAGATCAGCTCATTGTCTCCTCCCTGCTGCCCCTTCTCTACTACAACATGCTTTACCACAGACCTAGAGAAGCTGCAGCTTCACCCCCTCCCCCAGCACGCAGTCTAAAACAAAGAGAGAGAAAGAGGCTGCAGCTGCATCCCCCCTCTCACAGCATGTAGTCTAACACACATATGTAGAGAGAGAAACTGCAGCTGCATCCCCCTTGTCATAGCATGTAGTCTAACACACATATGTAGAGAGAGAAACGGCAGCTGCATCCCCCTTCTCATAGCATGTAGTCTAACACACATATGTAGAGAGAGAAACTGCAGCTGCATCCCCCTTCTCATAGCATGTAGTCTAACACACATATGTAGAGAGAGAAACTGCAGCTGCGCCCTCCTCCTTGTATCTCATAGCATGCAGTCTAATATACATAGCGGGAGAAGCTGCAGCTTGCTCCACCTCCTCGCACAACATACAATCTAACACACACAGAGAGAAGCTGCAGTTGCATCCCCCTCCTTGTCTCTTATAGTATGCAGTCTAGCAAACATAGAGGGAGAAGTTGCAGATTAACCCCCCTCCTCCTCCTCTCACAACATACAATATAGCAGAGAGAGAGAGAGAGAGAGAGAGAAGCTGCAGCTTCTTAACCATTTTCCTCCTTTCTCACAGCATGTAGTTTAATGCATAGAGAGAATCTGCAGCTGCATTCCCCTCTTTGTCTCTCATAGCATGCAGTCTAACAGACATAGATGGAGAAGCTGCAGATTAATCCCGCTCCCCCACCTCTCACAACATACAATCTAACACACACAGAGAGAAGCTGCAGCTGCATCCCCCTACTTGTCTCTCATAGTATGCACTGTAACATACATAGCGGGAAAAGCTGCAGATTAATCCTGCTCCCCCACCTCTCACAACATACAATCTAACAGAGAGAGAGAGAGAGAGAGAGAGAGAGAGAGAAGCTGCAGCTGAACCCCCTTCCTCTTCTCTCACAGCATGTAGTTTTGGGCATAGAGAGAGAATCTGCAGCTGCATCCCCTCCTCCTCCTCTTCCTCTCTCACAACATACGGTCTAACACACACTGCCTCCCTGTATCCTATTACAACATACAGTATAGAAGAGATGAATATAGAAAATATCTGCAGCTGCATCCCCCTCCTCCTCCTTATAGTATTTAGTCTCACAGACATGTACAGCAATGACACCTAAAATGAAGCAGATAAACCTTTATTTCTGGCTCCTAAATGCTTTATAATATTCTTATTACAGATATAAGACCAGACCGATCCTATAATGTGATATATAATATAGTGTGACCTCCGACACAGCACAGGGACATATAGACAGTGTATGGCCAGTTGTGTTCACTGCTCACATCCAGAGCTGCATTCACAATTCTGATGGCTTCTCCCGATTCTGGTGTATTGTTCGCACAGCATCTGTTCACGCAATACACCAGAGCCAGACTATAGGATTGTATGGCCACCTCTCCGTCATGGACTTATTCTGGGGTTTCTATGGAGGTCACTTCGTTACTTTGTGTCAGTTTCTTTATCTTTCGTTTCCTCTTCCCATAAATATTCTCCAGGCAGATCCTGATCTCTTTCACTCTAAAACCATAAATGATTGGGTTGACCATGGCTGGGAAGAAGAAGTATATGGCACTGATGACGTTCTGTAGGTTGACCGGGATGGAGTTGCTGATCCTGTAGACTATGGAGGATAAGAAACCACACGTGTAGATGAGCATGACCACCATGAGGTGAGTGCCACAGGTGTGCAGGGCCTTGTTCAGGGATGGTCCTCTGATGATCTTCATGGCAGTCCGCAGGATGTCCAGGTAGGAGATCAAGATGAGACTTCCGTCAAACACTGAGACAAAGATTCTGACGAACAGCCCAGTGATGTGCCCCTTGGAGATGTCTCCACAGCCTAGGTTGAGGAGCGCCATGTTCTCACAGGCAAAGCTCTGGATGATGTTTGAGCCGCAGAACCGAACCTTGGAAACCGATATAACAATGGGACAAACAAGGAGAACTCCTCGAAGTAGCCCGACCACCATTATCAGCAGCAGAAGCCGAGCAGTCATAATGTCGTGGTAACGCAGAGGTCTACAGATCGCAACGTATCTGTCCAAAGCCATAAACACAACCACGGACGACTCAAGGACAACGCTCAAGTAGATGAAGAACATCTGCACTAGGCAACCGCCCAAGGAGATGTGAAAGAGGCTGAAGACCAAGCTGAGCAAGAAGGGCGGCATGATGGCGGTGGTGCAAGAGACGTTCACGGCAAAGAGGACAGAGATGAGGGTGTACATGGGGGACTGGAGGGTCTTCTCCACCCAGATCCTGGACATGATCAGACAGTTTCCCATGAGAATCGCCATGTAGACTATCAGGAAGGGGACAATGAGGAGACTCCTGTGCTCCAAGAAGTCAGGGAACCCAAGGATAAGGAACTCGGTGTGGGAAGAGAAGCTCGTGTTCTGATTGTCCATTGTTAGAGACCTTCAAGTGAGTGACCCCTGAGGAACGGCACAAAGAGATGACAAATGTAGAGATTCTGTCTTATAGAGACCGAGGGCCCCAGGAACAAAGGTGAAACCTTAAGATGTCTCTCTGAGGGATCATAAAATAGATGTCATATGGCCCTCTCTCTCTCTGGTCACATGGAGGCCCTCTCGCTTCACATAAAGGGTCCCCTCTCTCCATATGGGGTCCTCTCTCTCTCTCTCTCTCTCTCTCTTCATATGTGTGGTCCTCTATCTCTCTTCACATTGGCGTCCTTCTGTCTCTACTCACATGGGGGCCCTCTGTCTCTACTCACATGGGGGGGCTTCTCCCTCTCTCTACATAGGGGCCCTCTCTCTCTCTTCACATGGGGGGTCCTCTCTCTCTCTTCACATGGGGGGCCCTCACTCTCGCCTCACATGGGGGACCCTCTGTCTCTTCACATGGAGGGTCCTCTGTCTCTCTTCACATGGGGGGCCCTCTATCTCTCCTCACATGGGGGCCCTCTCTCTCTCTTCACATGGGGGGTCCTCTATCTCTCCTCACATGGGGGGCCCTCTGTCTCTTCACATGGGGGGTCCTCTGTCTCTCTTCACATGGGGGGCCCTCTGTCTCTCCTTACATGGGGGGCCCTCACTCTCTCCTCACATGGGGGACCCTCTGTCTCTCCTCACATGGGGGGCCCTCTGTCTCTTCACATGGAGGGTCCTCTGTCTCTCTTCACATGGGGGGTCCTCTGTCTCTCTTCACATGGGGGGCCCTCTGTCTCTCCTTACATGGGGGGCCCTCACTCTCTCCTCACATGGGGGGCCCTCTGTCTCTTCACATGGGGGGTCCTCTGTCTCTCTTCACATGGGGGGCCCTCTGTCTCTCCTTACATGGGGGGCCCTCACTCTCTCCTCACATGGGGGACCCTCTGTCTCTCCTCACATGGGGGGTCCTCTATCTCTCCTCACATGGGGGGCCCTCTGTCTCTTCACATGGGGGGTCCTCTGTCTCTCTTCACATGGGGGGCCCTCTGTCTCTCCTTACATGGGGGGCCCTCACTCTCTCCTCACATGGGGGACCCTCTGTCTCTCCTCACATGGGGGGTCCTCTATCTCTCTTCACATGGGGGGTCCTCTCTCTCTCCTCACATAGGGGCCCTCTCTCTCTCCTCACATAGGGGGTCCTCTCTCTCTCTTCTCACATGGGGGCCCTCTCACTTTTCTTGCACTCACATGGTTGCACGGTCATGTGCACATGTTGTGTCCTTCATGGTCACAGAATTTGTCACTTCTGGGTTGTCTTGATCCTCCTGGATTCCTGTAGAGTCTCTGAGAATAAATATAAGGAAAATGTTTGTTCTCGTACCGTGTTAGCCGGTGGGTTGGAAATATAAAAAAAACTAAAATCTTGCTAGTCTTCAGTAGTTGATCCCTATTAATGGCTGACTAATAATGAGGACAGATTACTGACGTTTCAGATCTCTCGGCTCCTTTCTCAAGTAAATTTAAACCATTTCTGCGTTAGCAGATTTATATACAAAAAGGGCAGATAGGGAGAGAAATCCAGGAGGAAGGGGGGAGGGGGGTTATTAGTAATTGGTAGAAACAATGTAACACTTCCAGGTCCTTATCAGTTCTCAGGGTCTCAGGTCAGTGATTTCTGTAAGATGCCATAAACCCATGTGACAGATTTAGTCCCCTCTCCAGTGTGTGAAGCAGGGTCATAAGTTTATACTCAGAAATCCGTCGTTCTTTCTTTGATTTAAAATTCCCTCTTAAAACCAAAACTTTCATGTGATCGGTGATATTATGATCCTGATTGCAGAAATGTTTTGATACGGGAAGGTCCATTCTTTGTTCTCTAATTGTATGGCCATGTGAGTTCATCCGCAGTCTAAGCTGCTGTCCGGTCTCTCCAACATACAGATTACACAGGTCAACAAAAAAATTTTTTTTACTGGTGTCCAAAATATTTTAATGAATTTAGGGTAACTTTGGGGTGCTGATTCTGAATATGTCATCAGTTTTGCCAGATTGGCTCAAGTTTTTGAGATTTTTGGTATCTTCTTTATAGCACTTGTTGGTAAATGCGACGCATCATCTCATTAATTTCTTTGGATTAGTACTTGAACTGAGCAGTTCTCAATATAGTTTTTTGTTAATTAGTGTTCTAAAAGTTTGTTCATAGCTTGATTTTTGCACTAACTTTATGTTGTTGTCTGTTTTCCAGTGAAAAGCATGAACTCATCAAGAAGAAGTTGTCTTAA
Source organism: Leptodactylus fuscus (assembly GCF_031893055.1). Lineage (NCBI taxonomy): Eukaryota > Metazoa > Chordata > Amphibia > Anura > Leptodactylidae > Leptodactylus > Leptodactylus fuscus. The sequence goes on from NC_134266.1 coordinate 285,268,294, forward strand.
TGATCCAGACTCATTCTGTTACATTTGTGGTGAATATACACTGCAAAAACATAGAAGAAACATAACAGACTTCATAAAAAAGTGTATTTGGCCTATTTTGAGGCTATGCTTGGGGACCACACATAGTGTGCAAAGCATGTATCGAATTATTACGAAAATGGAGCAAAGGACAAAGAAAAAGCTTCAAATTTGGTGTTCCAATGGTGTGGAGAGAGCAAAAAAATCATCATGATGACTGTTATTTCTGTGCAGTGCAAGTGCAAGGATTCAATAAGCATAAGAAACGAAAATGGGAGTATCCTAACATGGAATCTCAAATCTCAAAAACTTGAGCCAATCTGGCAAAACTGATGACATATTCAGAATCAGCACCCCAAAGTTACCCTAAATTCGTTGAAATATCTTTGGCCCCAAAAATGCTGTTGACCTGTGTAATCAGTGGGACACTTGGTGCACATTATTACATACACTACATGCGGGGTGTTACAGGTGAACGTACCTGGGGTCTTATATTCCCTGTAGAGTTCAGTATCTCTATCCTGTCAGTGGTCAGTATGTGCGGGCAGGATTTGCATCTTTTCTGTCTGCATGGGAATGTTCCTGTGTTAGTTGGAGGTGACAGTGAGCTGCTAATAATCATATTCCTGAGGTTTGGTGGCTGGCCCGCTGATAATCTGTATGTTACATAGGACTGCCGGTGACATCTACTACATTACCTGTATATAAAGAGTTATCACTGTGTTATCTGTGGTGTTACATAGGACTGCCGGTGACATCTACTACATTACCTGTATATAGAGAGTTATCACTGTGTTATCTGTGGTGTTACATAGGACTGCCGGTGACATCTACTATATTACCTGTACTCAGAGAGATATCACTGTGTTATCTGTGCTGTTACATAGGACTGCCGGTGACATCTACTACATTACCTATATATAGAGAGTTATCACTGTGTTATCTGTGGTGTTACATAGGACTGCCGGTGACATCTACTACATTACCTGTACTCAGAGAGATATCACTGCGTTATCTGTGCTGTTACATAGGACTGCCGGTGACATCTACTACATTACCTATATATAGAGAGTTATCACTGTGTTATCTGTGCTGTTACATAGGACTGCCGGTGACATCTACTACATTACCTGTATATAGAGAGTTATCACTGTGTTATCTGTGCTGTTACATAGGACTGCCGGTGACATCTACTACATTACCTGTATATAGAGAGTTATCACTGTGTTATCTGTGGTGTTACATAGGACTGCCGGTGACATCTACTACATTACCTGTATATAGAGAGTTATCACTGTGTTATCTGTAGTGTTACATAGGACTGCCGGTGACATCTACTACATTACCTGTATATAGAGAGTTATCACTGTGTTATCTGTGGTGTTACATAGGACTGCCGGTGACATCTACTACATTACCTGTATATAGAGAGTTATCACTGTGTTATCTGTGGTGTTACATAGGACTGCCGGTGACATCTACTATATTACCTGTACTCAGAGAGATATCACTGTGTTATCTGTGCTGTTACATAGGACTGCCGGTGACATCTACTACATTACCTATATATAGAGAGTTATCACTGTGTTATCTGTGGTGTTACATAGGACTGCCGGTGACATCTACTACATTACCTGTATATAGAGAGTTATCACTGTGTTATCTGTGGTGTTACATAGGACTGCCGGTGACATCTACTATATTACCTGTACTCAGAGAGATATCACTGTGTTATCTGTGCTGTTACATAGGACTGCCGGTGACATCTACTACATTACCTATATATAGAGAGTTATCACTGTGTTATCTGTGGTGTTACATAGGACTGCCGGTGACATCTACTACATTACCTATATATAGAGAGTTATCACTGTGTTATCTGTGCTGTTACATAGGACTGCCGGTGACATCTACTACATTACCTGTATATAGAGAGTTATCACTGTGTTATCTGTGCTGTTACATAGGACTGCCGGTGACATCTACTACATTACCTGTATATAGAGAGTTATCACTGTGTTATCTGTAGTGTTACATAGGACTGCCAGTGACATCTACTACATTACCTGTATATAGAGAGTTATCACTGTGTTATCTGTGTGTTACATAGGACTGCCGGTGACATCTACTACATTACCTGTATATAGAGAGTTATCACTGTGTTACCTGTGGTGTTACATAGGACTGCCGGTGACATCTACTACATTACCTGTATATAGAGAGTTATCACTGTGTTATCTGTGGTGTTACATAGGACTGCCGGTGACATCTACTACATTACCTGTATATAGAGAGTTATCACTGTGTTATCTGTGGTGTTACATAGGACTGCCGGTGACATCTACTACATTACCTGTATATAGAGAGTTATCACTGTGTTATCTGTGGTGTTACATAGGACTGCCGGTGACATCTACTACATTACCTGTATATAGAGAGTTATCATTGTGTTATCTGTGGTGTTACATAGGACTGCCGGTGACATCTACTACATTACCTGTACTCAGAGAGTTATCACTGTGTTATATGTGGTGTTACATAGGACTGCCGGTGACATCTACTACATTACCTGTATATAGAGAGTTATCACTGTGTTATCTGTGGTGTTACATAGGACTGCCGGTGACATCTACTACATTACCTGTATATAGAGAGTTATCACTGTGTTATCTGTGGTGTTACATAGGACTGCCGGTGACATCTACTACATTACCTGTATATAGAGAGTTATCACTGTGTTATCTGTGGTGTTACATAGGACTGCCGGTGACATCTACTACATTACCTGTATATAGAGAGTTATCACTGTGTTATCTGTGGTGTTACATAGGACTGCCGGTGACATCTACTACATTACCTGTATATAGAGAGTTATCACTGTGTTATCTGTGGTGTTACATAGGACTGCCGGTGACATCTACTACATTACCTGTATATAGAGAGTTATCACTGTGTTATCTGTGGTGTTACATAGGACTGCCGGTGACATCTACTACATTACCTGTATATAGAGAGTTATCATTGTGTTATCTGTGGTGTTACATAGGACTGCCGGTGACATCTACTACATTACCTGTACTCAGAGAGTTATCACTGTGTTATATGTGGTGTTACATAGGACTGCCGGTGACATCTACTACATTACCTGTATATAGAGAGTTATCACTGTGTTACCTGTGGTGTTACATAGGACTGCCGGTGACATCTACTACATTACCTGTATATAGAGAGTTATCACTGTGTTATCTGTGGTGTTACATAGGACTGCCGGTGACATCTACTACATTACCTGTATATAGAGAGTTATCACTGTGTTATCTGTGGTGTTACATAGGACTGCCGGTGACATCTACTACATTACCTGTATATAGAGAGTTATCACTGTGTTATCTGTGCTGTTACATAGGACTGCTGGTGACATCTACTACATTACCTGTATATAGAGAGTTATCACTGTGTTATCTGTGGTGTTACATAGGACTGCCGGTGACATCTACTACATTACCTGTACTCAGAGAGTTATCACTGTGTTATCTGTGGTGTTACATAGGACTGCCGGTGACATCTACTACATTACCTGTATATAGAGAGTTATCACTGTGTTATCTGTGGTGTTACATAGGACTGCCGGTGACATCTACTACATTACCTGTATATAGAGAGTTATCATTGTGTTATCTGTGGTGTTACATAGGACTGCCGGTGACATCTACTACATTACCTGTACTCAGAGAGTTATCACTGTGTTATCTGTGGTGTTACATAGGACTGCCGGTGACATCTACTACATTACCTGTATATAGAGAGTTATCACTGTGTTATCTGTGTGTTACATAGGACTGCCGGTGACACCTACTACATTACCTGTATATAGAGAGTTATCACTGTGTTATCTGTGGTGTTACATAGGACTGCCGGTGACATCTACTACATTACCTGTATATAGAGAGTTATCACTGTGTTATCTGTGGTGTTACATAGGACTGCCGGTGACATCTACTACATTACCTGTATATAGAGAGTTATCACTGTGTTATCTGTGGTGTTACATAGGACTGCCGGTGACATCTACTACATTACCTGTATATAGAGAGTTATCACTGTGTTATCTGTGTGTTACATAGGACTGCCGGTGACATCTACTACATTACCTGTATATAGAGAGGTATCACTGTGTTATCTGTGGTGTTACATAGGACTGCCGGTGACATCTACTACATTACCTGTACTCAGAGAGTTATCACTGTGTTATCTGTGGTGTTACATAGGACTGCCGGTGACATCTACTACATTACCTGTATATAGAGAGTTATCACTGTGTTACCTGTGGTGTTACATAGGACTGCCGGTGACATCTACTACATTACCTGTATATAGAGAGTTATCACTGTGTTATCTGTGGTGTTACATAGGACTGCCGGTGACATCTACTACATTACCTGTATATAGAGAGGTATCACTGTGTTATCTGTGGTGTTACATAGGACTGCCGGTGACATCTACTACATTACCTGTACTCAGAGAGTTATCACTGTGTTATCTGTGGTGTTACATAGGACTGCCGGTGACATCTACTACATTACCTGTATATAGAGAGTTATCACTGTGTTATCTGTGCTGTTACATAGGACTGCTGGTGACATCTACTACATTACCTGTATATAGAGAGTTATCACTGTGTTATCTGTGGTGTTACATAGGACTGCCGGTGACATCTACTACATTACCTGTACTCAGAGAGTTATCACTGTGTTATCTGTGGTGTTACATAGGACTGCCGGTGACATCTACTACATTACCTGTATATAGAGAGTTATCACTGTGTTATCTGTGGTGTTACATAGGACTGCCGGTGACATCTACTACATTACCTGTATATAGAGAGTTATCATTGTGTTATCTGTGGTGTTACATAGGACTGCCGGTGACATCTACTACATTACCTGTACTCAGAGAGTTATCACTGTGTTATCTGTGGTGTTACATAGGACTGCCGGTGACATCTACTACATTACCTGTATATAGAGAGTTATCACTGTGTTATCTGTGGTGTTACATAGGACTGCCGGTGACATCTACTACATTACCTGTATATAGAGAGTTATCACTGTGTTATCTGTGTGTTACATAGGACTGCCGGTGACATCTACTACATTACCTGTATATAGAGAGGTATCACTGTGTTATCTGTGGTGTTACATAGGACTGCCGGTGACATCTACTACATTACCTGTACTCAGAGAGTTATCACTGTGTTATCTGTGGTGTTACATAGGACTGCCGGTGACATCTACTACATTACCTGTATATAGAGAGTTATCACTGTGTTATCTGTGGTGTTACATAGGACTGCCGGTGACATCTACTACATTACCTGTATATAGAGAGTTATCACTGTGTTATCTGTGTGTTACATAGGACTGCCGGTGACATCTACTACATTACCTGTATATAGAGAGGTATCACTGTGTTATCTGTGGTGTTACATAGGACTGCCGGTGACATCTACTACATTACCTGTACTCAGAGAGTTATCACTGTGTTATCTGTGGTGTTACATAGGACTGCCGGTGACATCTACTACATTACCTGTATATAGAGAGTTATCACTGTGTTATCTGTGGTGTTACATAGGACTGCCGGTGACATCTACTACATTACCTGTATATAGAGAGTTATCACTGTGTTATCTGTGGTGTTACATAGGACTGCCGGTGACATCTACTACATTACCTGTATATAGAGAGTTATCACTGTGTTATCTGTGGTGTTACATAGGACTGCCGGTGACATCTACTACATTACCTGTACTCAGAGAGTTATCACTGTGTTATCTGTGGTGTTACATAGGACTGCCGGTGACATCTACTACATTACCTGTATATAGAGAGTTATCACTGTGTTATCTGTGGTGTTACATAGGACTGCCGGTGACACCTACTACATTACCTGTATATAGAGAGTTATCACTGTGTTATCTGTGGTGTTACATAGGACTGCCGGTGACATCTACTACATTACCTGTACTCAGAGAGTTATCACTGTGTTATCTGTGGTGTTACATAGGACTGCCGGTGACATCTACTACATTACCTGTATATAGAGAGGTATCACTGTGTTATCTGTGGTGTTACATAGGACTGCCGGTGACATCTACTACATTACCTGTATATAGAGAGTTATCACTGTGTTATCTGTGGTGTTACATAGGACTGCCGGTGACATCTACTACATTACCTGTATATAGAGAGTTATCACTGTGTTATCTGTGGTGTTACATAGGACTGCCGGTGACATCTACTACATTACCTGTATATAGAGAGTTATCACTGTGTTATCTGTGGTGTTACATAGGACTGCCGGTGACATCTACTACATTACCTGTACTCAGAGAGTTATCACTGTGTTATCTGTGGTGTTACATAGGACTGCCGGTGACATCTACTACATTACCTGTATATAGAGAGTTATCACTGTGTTATCTGTGGTGTTACATAGGACTGCCGGTGACACCTACTACATTACCTGTATATAGAGAGTTATCACTGTGTTATCTGTGGTGTTACATAGGACTGCCAGTGACATCTACTACATTACCTGTATATAGAGAGGTATCACTGTGTTATCTGTGGTGTTACATAGGACTGCCGGTGACATCTACTACATTACCTGTATATAGAGAGTTATCACTGTGTTATCTGTGTGTTACATAGGACTGCCGGTGACATCTACTACATTATCTGTATATAGAGAGTTATCACTGTGTTATCTGTGGTGTTACATAGGACTGCCGGTGACATCGACTACATTACCTGTATATAGAGAGTTATCACTGTGTTATCTGTGGTGTTACATAGGACTGCCGGTGACATCTACTACATTACCTGTATATAGAGAGTTATCACTGTGTTATCTGTGGTGTTACATAGGACTGCCGGTGACATCTACTACATTACCTGTATATAGAGAGTTATCACTGTGTTATCTGTGGTGTTACATAGGACTGCCGGTGACATCTACTACATTACCTGTACTCAGAGAGTTATCACTGTGTTATCTGTGGTGTTACATAGGACTGCCGGTGACATCTACTACATTACCTGTATATAGAGAGTTATCACTGTGTTATCTGTGTGTTACATAGGACTGCCGGTGACATCTACTACATTACCTGTATATAGAGAGTTATCACTGTGTTATCTGTAGTGTTACATAGGACTGCCGGTGACATCTACTACATTACCTGTATATAGAGAGTTATCACTGTGTTATCTGTGGTGTTACATAGGACTGCCGGTGACATCTACTACATTACCTGTATATAGAGAGTTATCACTGTGTTATCTGTGGTGTTACATAGGACTGCCGGTGACATCTACTACATTACCTGTATATAGAGAGTTATCACTGTGTTATCTGTGGTGTTACATAGGACTGCCGGTGACATCTACTACATTACCTGTATATAGAGAGTTATCACTGTGTTATCTGTGCTGTTACATGGGACTGCCGGTGACATCTACTACATTACCTGTATATAGAGAGTTATCACTGTGTTATCTGTGGTGTTACATAGGACTGCCGGTGACATCTACTACATTACCTGTATATAGAGAGTTATCACTGTGTTATCTGTGGTGTTACATAGGACTGCCGGTGACATCTACTACATTACCTGTATATAGAGAGTTATCACTGTGTTATCTGTGGTGTTACATAGGACTGCCAGTGACATCTACTACATTACCTGTATATAGAGAGTTATCATTGTGTTATCTGTGGTGTTACATAGGACTGCCGGTGACATCTACTACATTACCTGTATATAGAGAGTTATCACTGTGTTATCTGTGGTGTTACATAGGACTGCCGGTGACATCTACTACATTACCTGTATATAGAGAGTTATCATTGTGTTATCTGTGGTGTTACATAGGACTGCCGGTGACATCTACTACATTACCTGTATATAGAGAGTTATCACTGTGTTATCTGTGGTGTTACATAGGACTGCCGGTGACATCTACTACATTACCTGTATATAGAGAGTTATCACTGTGTTATCTGTGGTGTTACATAGGACTGCCGGTGACATCTACTACATTACCTGTATATAGAGAGTTATCACTGTGTTATCTGTGGTGTTACATAGGACTGCCAGTGACATCTACTACATTACCTGTATATAGAGAGTTATCATTGTGTTATCTGTGGTGTTACATAGGACTGCCGGTGACATCTACTACATTACCTGTATATAGAGAGATATCACTGTGTTATCTGTGGTGTTACATAGGACTGCCGGTGACATCTACTACATTACCTGTATATAGAGAGTTATCACTGTGTTATCTGTGGTGTTACATAGGACTGCCGGTGACATCTACTACATTACCTGTATATAGAGAGTTATCACTGTGTTACCTGTGGTGTTACATAGGACTGCCGGTGACATCTACTACATTACCTGTATATAGAGAGTTATCACTGTGTTATCTGTGGTGTTACATAGGACTGCCGGTGACATCTACTACATTACCTGTATATAGAGAGTTATCATTGTGTTATCTGTGGTGTTACATAGGACTGCCGGTGACATCTACTACATTACCTGTGCTCAGAGAGTTATCACTGTGTTATCTGTGGTGTTACATGGGACTGCCGGTGACATCTACTACATTACCTGTATATAGAGAGTTATCACTGTGTTATCTGTGGTGTTACATAGGACTGCCGGTGACATCTACTACATTACCTGTATATAGAGAGTTATCACTGTGTTATCTGTAGTGTTACATAGGACTGCCAGTGACATCTACTACTTTACCTGTATATAGAGAGTTATCACTGTGTTATCTGTGTGTTACATAGGACTGCCGGTGACATCTACTACATTACCTGTATATAGAGAGGTATCACTGTGTTATCTGTGGTGTTACATAGGACTGCCGGTGACATCTACTACATTACCTGTACTCAGAGAGTTATCACTGTGTTATCTGTGGTGTTACATAGGACTGCCGGTGACATCTACTACATTACCTGTATATAGAGAGTTATCACTGTGTTATCTGTGTGTTACATAGGACTGCCGGTGACATCTACTACATTACCTGTATATAGAGAGTTATCACTGTGTTATCTGTGGTGTTACATAAGACTGCCGGTGACATCTACTACATTACCTGTATATAGAGAGTTATCACTGTGTTATCTGTGGTGTTACATAGGACTGCCGGTGACATCTACTACATTACCTGTACTCCGAGAGTTATCACTGTGTTATCTGTGGTGTTACATAGGACTGCCGGTGACATCTACTACATTACCTGTACTCAGAGAGTTATCACTGTGTTATCTGTGTGTTACATAGGACTGCCGGTGACATCTACTACATTACCTGTACTCAGAGAGTTATCCCTGTGTTATCTGTGGTGTTACATAGGACTGCCGGTGACATCTACTACATTACCTGTATATAGAGAGTTATCACTGTGTTATCTGTGGTGTTACATAGGACTGCCGGTGACATCTACTACATTACCTGTATATAGAGAGTTATCACTGTGTTATCTGTGGTGTTTCATAGGACTGCCGGTGACATCTACTACATTACCTGTATATAGAGAGTTATCACTGTGTTATCTGTGTGTTACATAGGACTGCCGGTGACATCTACTACATTACCTGTATATAGAGAGTTATCACTGTGTTATCTGTGGTGTTACATAGGACTGCCGGTGACATCTACTACATTACCTGTATATAGAGAGTTATCACTGTGTTATCTGTGGTGTTACATAGGACTGCCGGTGACATCTACTACATTACCTGTATATAGAGAGTTATCATTGTGTTATCTGTGGTGTTACATAGGACTGCCGGTGACATCTACTACATTACCTGTACTCAGAGAGTTATCACTGTGTTATCTGTGGTGTTACATAGGACTGCCAGTGACATCTACTACATTACCTGTATATAGAGAGTTATCACTGTGTTATCTGTGGTGTTACATAGGACTGCCGGTGACATCTACTACATTACCTGTATATAGAGAGTTATCACTGTGTTATCTGTGTGTTACATAGGACTGCCGGTGACATCTACTACATTTCCTGTATATAGAGAGTTATCACTGTGTTATCTGTAGTGTTACATAGGACTGCCGGTGACATCTACTACATTTCCTGTATATAGAGAGTTATCACTGTGTTATCTGTGGTGTTACATAGGACTGCCGGTGACATCTACTACATTACCTGTATATAGAGAGTTATCACTGTGTTATCTGTGGTGTTACATAGGGACTGCCGGTGACATCTACTACATTACCTGTATATAGAGAGTTATCACTGTGTTATCTGTGGTGTTACATAGGACTGCCGGTGACATCTACTACATTACCTGTACTCAGAGAGTTATCACTGTGTTATCTGTGGTGTTACATAGGACTGCCAGTGACATCTACTACATTACCTGTATATAGAGAGTTATCACTGTGTTATCTGTGTGTTACATAGGACTGCCGGTGACATCTACTACATTACCTGTATATAGAGAGTTATCACTGTGTTATCTGTGGTGTTACATAGGACTGCCGGTGACATCTACTACATTACCTGTATATAGAGAGTTATCACTGTGTTATCTGTGGTGTTACATAGGACTGCCGGTGACATCTACTACATTACCTGTATATAGAGAGTTATCATTGTGTTATCTGTGGTGTTACATAGGACTGCCGGTGACATCTACTACATTACCTGTACTCAGAGAGTTATCACTGTGTTATCTGTGGTGTTACATAGGACTGCCAGTGACATCTACTACATTACCTGTATATAGAGAGTTATCACTGTGTTATCTGTGGTGTTACATAGGACTGCCGGTGACATCTACTACATTACCTGTATATAGAGAGTTATCACTGTGTTATCTGTGTGTTACATAGGACTGCCGGTGACATCTACTACATTTCCTGTATATAGAGAGTTATCACTGTGTTATCTGTAGTGTTACATAGGACTGCCGGTGACATCTACTACATTTCCTGTATATAGAGAGTTATCACTGTGTTACCTGTGGTGTTACATAGGACTGCCGGTGACATCTACTACATTTCCTGTATATAGAGAGTTATCACTGTGTTATCTGTGGTGTTACATAGGACTGCCGGTGACATCTACTACATTACCTGTATATAGAGAGTTATCACTGTGTTACCTGTGGTGTTACATAGGACTGCCGGTGACATCTACTACATTACCTGTATATAGAGAGTTATCACTGTGTTATCTGTGGTGTTACATAGGACTGCCGGTGACATCTACTACATTACCTGTATATAGAGAGTTATCACTGTGTTATCTGTGGTGTTACATAGGACTGCCGGTGACATCTACTACATTACCTGTATATAGAGAGTTATCACTGTGTTATCTGTGGTGTTACATAGGACTGCCGGTGACATCTACTACATTACCTGTACTCAGAGAGTTATCACTGTGTTATCTGTGGTGTTACATAGGACTGCCGGTGACATCTACTACATTACCTGTATATAGAGAGTTATCACTGTGTTACCTGTGGTGTTACATAGGACTGCCGGTGACATCTACTACATTACCTGTATATAGAGAGTTATCACTGTGTTATCTGTGGTGTTACATAGGACTGCCGGTGACATCTAGTACATTACCTGTATATAGAGAGTTATCACTGTGTTATCTGTGGTGTTACATAGGACTGCCGGTGACATCTACTACATTACCTGTATATAGAGAGTTATCACTGTGTTATCTGTGGTGTTACATAGGACTGCCGGTGACATCTAGTACATTACCTGTATATAGAGAGTTATCACTGTGTTATCTGTAGTGTTACATAGGACTGCCGGTGACATCTACTACATTACCTGTATATAGAGAGTTATCACTGTGTTATCTGTGGTGTTACATAGGACTGCCGGTGACATCTACTACATTACCTGTATATAGAGAGATATCACTGTGTTATCTGTGGTGTTACATAGGACTGCCGGTGACATCTACTACATTACCTGTATATAGAGAGTTATCACTGTGTTATCTGTGGTGTTACATAGGACTGCCGGTGACATCTACTACATTACCTGTATATAGAGAGTTATCACTGTGTTATCTGTGGTGTTACATAGGACTGCCGGTGACATCTACTACATTACCTGTATATAGAGAGTTATCACTGTGTTATCTGTGGTGTTACATAGGACTGCCGGTGACATCTACTACATTACCTGTATATAGAGAGTTATCACTGTGTTATCTGTGGTGTTACATAGGACTGCCAGTGACATCTACTACATTACCTGTATATAGAGAGTTATCATTGTGTTATCTGTGGTGTTACATAGGACTGCCGGTGACATCTACTACATTACCTGTATATAGAGAGATATCACTGTGTTATCTGTGGTGTTACATAGGACTGCCGGTGACATCTACTACATTACCTGTATATAGAGAGTTATCACTGTGTTATCTGTGGTGTTACATAGGACTGCCGGTGACATCTACTACATTACCTGTATATAGAGAGTTATCACTGTGTTATCTGTGGTGTTACATAGGACTGCCGGTGACATCTACTACATTACCTGTATATAGAGAGTTATCACTGTGTTATCTGTGGTGTTACATAGGACTGCCGGTGACATCTACTACATTACCTGTATATAGAGAGTTATCACTGTGTTATCTGTGGTGTTACATAGGACTGCCGGTGACATCTACTACATTACCTGTATATAGAGAGTTATCACTGTGTTATCTGTGGTGTTACATAGGACTGCCGGTGACATCTACTACATTACCTGTATATAGAGAGTTATCACTGTGTTATCTGTGGTGTTACATAGGACTGCCGGTGACATCTACTACATTACCTGTATATAGAGAGTTATCACTGTGTTATCTGTGGTGTTACATAGGACTGCCAGTGACATCTACTACATTACCTGTATATAGAGAGTTATCATTGTGTTATCTGTGGTGTTACATAGGACTGCCGGTGACATCTACTACATTACCTGTATATAGAGAGATATCACTGTGTTATCTGTGGTGTTACATAGGACTGCCGGTGACATCTACTACATTACCTGTATATAGAGAGTTATCATTGTGTTATCTGTGGTGTTACATAGGACTGCCGGTGACATCTACTACATTACCTGTATATAGAGAGTTATCACTGTGTTATCTGTGGTGTTACATAGGACTGCCGGTGACATCTACTACATTACCTGTATATAGAGAGTTATCACTGTGTTATCTGTGGTGTTACATAGGACTGCCGGTGACATCTACTACATTACCTGTATATAGAGAGTTATCACTGTGTTATCTGTGGTGTTACATAGGACTGCCGGTGACATCTACTACATTACCTGTATATAGAGAGTTATCACTGTGTTATCTGTAGTGTTACATAGGACTGCCGTGACATCTACTACATTACCTGTATATAGAGAGTTATCACTGTGTTATCTGTGGTGTTACATAGGACTGCCGGTGACATCTACTACATTACCTGTATATAGAGAGTTATCACTGTGTTATCTGTGGTGTTACATAGGACTGCCGGTGACATCTACTACATTACCTGTATATAGAGAGTTATCACTGTGTTATCTGTGGTGTTACATAGGACTGCCAGGTGACATCTACTACATTACCTGTATATAGAGAGTTATCATTGTGTTATCTGTGGTGTTACATAGGACTGCCGGTGACATCTACTACATTACCTGTATATAGAGAGATATCACTGTGTTATCTGTGGTGTTACATAGGACTGCCGGTGACATCTACTACATTACCTGTATATAGAGAGTTATCACTGTGTTATCTGTGGTGTTACATAGGACTGCCGGTGACATCTACTACATTACCTGTATATAGAGAGTTATCATTGTGTTATCTGTGGTGTTACATAGGACTGCCGGTGACATCTACTACATTACCTGTATATAGAGAGATATCACTGTGTTATCTGTGGTGTTACATAGGACTGCCGGTGACATCTACTACATTACCTGTATATAGAGAGTTATCACTGTGTTATCTGTGGTGTTACATAGGACTGCCGGTGACATCTACTACATTACCTGTATATAGAGAGTTATCACTGTGTTATCCTGTGGTGTTACATAGGACTGCCGGTGACATCTACTACATTACCTGTATATAGAGAGTTATCACTGTGTTATCTGTGGTGTTACATAGGACTGCCGGTGACATCTACTACATTACCTGTATATAGAGAGTTATCACTGTGTTATCTGTGGTGTTACATAGGACTGCCGGTGACATCTACTACATTACCTGTATATAGAGAGTTATCATTGTGTTATCTGTGGTGTTACATAGGACTGCCGGTGACATCTACTACATTACCTGTATCTCAGAGAGTTATCACTGTGTTATCTGTGGTGTTACATGGACTGCCGGTGACATCTACTACATTACCTGTATATAGAGAGTTATCACTGTGTTATCTGTGGTGTTACATAGGACTGCCGGTGACATCTACTACATTACCTGTATATAGAGAGTTATCACTGTGTTATCTGTGGTGTTACATAGGACTGCCAGGTGACATCTACTACATTACCTGTATATAGAGAGTTATCACTGTGTTATCTGTGTGTTACATAGGACTGCCGGTGACATCTACTACATTACCTGTATATAGAGAGGTATCACTGTGTTATCTGTGGTGTTACATAGGACTGCCGGTGACATCTACTACATTACCTGTACTCAGAGAGTTATCACTGTGTTATCTGTGGTGTTACATAGGACTGCCGGTGACATCTACTACATTACCTGTATATAGAGAGTTATCACTGTGTTATCTGTGGTGTTACATAGGACTGCCAGGTGACATCTACTACATTACCTGTATATAGAGAGTTATCACTGTGTTATCTGTGGTGTTACATAGGACTGCTGTGACATCTACTACATTACCTGTATATAGAGAGTTATCACTGTGTTATCTGTGGTGTTACATAGGACTGCCGGTGACATCTACTACATTACCTGTATATAGAGAGTTATCACTGTGTTATCTGTGGTGTTACATAGGACTGCCGGTGACATCTACTACATTACCTGTACTCAGAGAGTTATCACTGTGTTATCTGTGGTGTTACATAGGACTGCCGGTGACATCTACTACATTACCTGTACTCAGAGAGTTATCACTGTGTTATCTGTGGTGTTACATAGGACTGCCGGTGACATCTACTACATTACCTGTATATAGAGAGTTATCACTGTGTTATCTGTGCTGTTACATAGGACTGCCGGTGACATCTACTACATTACCTGTATATAGAGAGTTATCACTGTGTTATCTGTGGTGTTACATAGGACTGCCGGTGACATCTACTACATTACCTGTACTCCGAGAGTTATCACTGTGTTATCTGTGGTGTTACATAGGACTGCCGGTGACATCTACTACATTACCTGTATATAGAGAGTTATCACTGTGTTATCTGTGGTGTTACATAGGACTGCCGGTGACATCTACTACATTACCTGTATATAGAGAGTTATCACTGTGTTATCTGTGGTGTTACATAGGACTGCCAGTGACATCTACTACATTACCTGTATATAGAGAGTTATCACTTGTGTTATCTGTGTGTTACATAGGACTGCCGGTGACATCTACTACATTACCTGTATATAGAGAGTTATCACTGTGTTATCTGTGGTGTTACATAGGACTGCCGGTGACATCTACTACATTACCTGTATATAGAGAGTTATCACTGTGTTATCTGTGGTGTTACATAGGACTGCCGGTGACATCTACTACATTACCTGTATATAGAGAGTTATCACTGTGTTACCTGTGGTGTTACATAGGACTGCCGGTGACATCTACTACATTACCTGTATATAGAGAGTTATCACTGTGTTATCTGTGGTGTTACATAGGACTGCCGGTGACATCTACTACATTACCTGTATATAGAGAGTTATCACTGTGTTATCTGTGGTGTTACATAGGACTGCCGGTGACATCTACTACATTACCTGTATATAGAGAGTTATCATTGTGTTATCTGTGGTGTTACATAGGACTGCCGGTGACATCTACTACATTACCTGTACTCAGAGAGTTATCACTGTGTTATCTGTGGTGTTACATAGGACTGCCGGTGACATCTACTACATTACCTGTATATAGAGAGTTATCACTGTGTTATCTGTGGTGTTACATAGGACTGCCGGTGACATCTACTACATTACCTGTATATAGAGAGTTATCACTGTGTTATCTGTAGTGTTACATAGGACTGCCAGTGACATCTACTACATTACCTGTATATAGAGAGTTATCACTGTGTTATCTGTGTGTTACATAGGACTGCCGGTGACATCTACTACATTACCTGTATATAGAGAGGTATCACTGTGTTATCTGTGGTGTTACATAGGACTGCCGGTGACATCTACTACATTACCTGTACTCAGAGAGTTATCACTGTGTTATCTGTGGTGTTACATAGGACTGCCGGTGACATCTACTACATTACCTGTATATAGAGAGTTATCACTGTGTTATCTGTGGTGTTACATAGGACTGCCAGTGACATCTACTACATTACCTGTATATAGAGAGTTATCACTGTGTTATCTGTGGTGTTACATAGGACTGCTGGTGACATCTACTACATTACCTGTATATAGAGAGTTATCACTGTGTTATCTGTGGTGTTACATAGGACTGCCGGTGACATCTACTACATTACCTGTATATAGAGAGTTATCACTGTGTTATCTGTGGTGTTACATAGGACTGCCGGTGACATCTACTACATTACCTGTACTCAGAGAGTTATCACTGTGTTATCTGTGGTGTTACATAGGACTGCCGGTGACATCTACTACATTACCTGTACTCAGAGAGTTATCACTGTGTTATCTGTGGTGTTACATAGGACTGCCGGTGACATCTACTACATTACCTGTATATAGAGAGTTATCACTGTGTTATCTGTGCTGTTACATAGGACTGCCGGTGACATCTACTACATTACCTGTATATAGAGAGTTATCACTGTGTTATCTGTGGTGTTACATAGGACTGCCGGTGACATCTACTACATTACCTGTACTCCGAGAGTTATCACTGTGTTATCTGTGGTGTTACATAGGACTGCCGGTGACATCTACTACATTACCTGTACTCAGAGAGTTATCACTGTGTTATCTGTGTGTTACATAGGACTGCCGGTGACATCTACTACATTACCTGTACTCAGAGAGTTATCACTGTGTTATCTGTGGTGTTACATAGGACTGCCGGTGACATCTACTACATTACCTGTATATAGAGAGTTATCACTGTGTTATCTGTGTGTTACATAGGACTGCCGGTGACATCTACTACATTACCTGTATATAGAGAGTTATCACTGTGTTATCTGTGGTGTTACATAGGACTGCCGGTGACATCTACTACATTACCTGTACTCAGAGAGTTATCACTGTGTTATCTGTGGTGTTACATAGGACTGCCGGTGACATCTACTACATTACCTGTACTCAGAGAGTTATCACTGTGTTATCTGTGGTGTTACATAGGACTGCCGTGACATCTACTACATTACCTGTATATAGAGAGTTATCACTGTGTTATCTGTGTGTTACATAGGACTGCCGGTGACATCTACTACATTACCTGTATATAGAGAGTTATCACTGTGTTATCTGTGGTGTTACATAGGACTGCCGGTGACATCTACTACATTACCTGTATATAGAGAGTTATCACTGTGTTATCTGTGGTGTTACATAGGACTGCCGGTGACATCTACTACATTACCTGTATATAGAGAGTTATCACTGTGTTATCTGTGGTGTTACATAGGACTGCCGGTGACATCTACTACATTACCTGTACTCAGAGAGTTATCACTGTGTTATCTGTGGTGTTACATAGGACTGCCAGTGACATCTACTACATTACCTGTATATAGAGAGTTATCACTGTGTTATCTGTGTGTTACATAGGACTGCCGGTGACATCTACTACATTACCTGTATATAGAGAGTTATCACTGTGTTATCTGTAGTGTTACATAGGACTGCCGGTGACATCTACTACATTTCCTGTATATAGAGAGTTATCACTGTGTTATCTGTGGTGTTACATAGGACTGCCGGTGACATCTACTACATTACCTGTATATAGAGAGTTATCACTGTGTTACTCTGTGGTGTTACATAGGACTGCCGGTGACATCTACTACATTACCTGTATATAGAGAGTTATCACTGTGTTATCTGTGGTGTTACATAGGACTGCCGGTGACATCTACTACATTACCTGTATATAGAGAGTTATCACTGTGTTATCTGTGGTGTTACATAGGACTGCTGGTGACATCTACTACATTACCTGTATATAGAGAGTTATCACTGTGTTATCTGTGGTGTTACATAGGACTGCCGGTGACATCTACTACATTACCTGTATATAGAGAGTTATCACTGTGTTATCTGTGGTGTTACATAGGACTGCCGGTGACATCTACTACATTACCTGTACTCAGAGAGTTATCACTGTGTTATCTGTGGTGTTACATAGGACTGCCGTGACATCTACTACATTACCTGTATATAGAGGAGTTATCACTGTGTTATCTGTGGTGTTACATGGACTGCCGGTGACATCTACTACATTACCTGTATATAGAGAGTTATCACTGTGTTATCTGTGGTGTTACATAGGACTGCCGGTGACATCTAGTACATTACCTGTATATAGAGAGTTATCACTGTGTTATCTGTAGTGTTACATAGGACTGCCGGTGACATCTACTACATTACCTGTATATAGAGAGTTATCACTGTGTTATCTGTGGTGTTACATAGGACTGCCGGTGACATCTACTACATTACCTGTATATAGAGAGTTATCACTGTGTTATCTGTGGTGTTACATAGGACTGCCGGTGACATCTACTACATTACCTGTATAAGAGAGTTATCACTGTGTTATCTGTGGTGTTACATAGGACTGCCGGTGACATCTACTACATTACCTGTATATAGAGAGTTATCACTGTGTTATCTGTAGTGTTACATAGGACTGCCGGTGACATCTACTACATTACCTGTATATAGAGAGTTATCACTGTGTTATCTGTGTGTTACATAGGACTGCCGGTGACATCTACTACATTACCTGTATATAGAGAGTTATCACTGTGTTATCTGTGGTGTTACATAGGACTGCCGGTGACATCTACTACATTACCTGTATATAGAGAGTTATCACTGTGTTATCTGTGGTGTTACATAGGACTGCCGGTGACATCTACTACATTACCTGTATATAGAGAGTTATCACTGTGTTATCTGTGGTGTTACATAGGACTGCCCGGTGACATCTACTACATTACCTGTAATAGAGAGTTATCACTGTGTTATCTGTGGTGTTACATAGGACTGCCGGTGACATCTACTACATTACCTGTATATAGAGAGTTATCACTGTGTTATCTGTGGTGTTACATAGGACTGCCGGTGACATCTAGTACATTACCTGTATATAGAGAGTTATCACTGTGTTATCTGTGGTGTTACATAGGACTGCCGGTGACATCTACTACATTACCTGTATATAGAGAGTTATCACTGTGTTATCTGTGGTGTTACATAGGACTGCCGGTGACATCTACTACATTACCTGTATATAGAGAGTTATCACTGTGTTATCTGTGGTGTTACATAGGACTGCCGGTGACATCTACTACATTACCTGTATATAGAGAGTTATCACTGTGTTATCTGTGGTGTTACATAGGACTGCCGGTGACATCTACTACATTACCTGTATATAGAGAGTTATCACTGTGTTATCTGTGGTGTTACATAGGACTGCCGGTGACATCTACTACATTACCTGTATATAGAGAGTTATCACTGTGTTATCTGTGGTGTTACATAGGACTGCCGGTGACATCTACTACATTACCTGTATATAGAGAGTTATCACTGTGTTATCTGTGGTGTTACATAGGACTGCCGGTGACATCTACTACATTACCTGTATATAGAGAGTTATCACTGTGTTATCTGTGGTGTTACATAGGACTGCCGGTGACATCTACTACATTACCTGTATATAGAGAGTTATCACTGTGTTATCTGTGGTGTTACATAGGACTGCAGTGACATCTACTACATTACCTGTATATAGAGAGTTATCATTGTGTTATCTGTGGTGTTACATAGGACTGCCGGTGACATCTACTACATTACCTGTATATAGAGAGATATCACTGTGTTATCTGTGGTGTTACATAGGACTGCCGGTGACATCTACTACATTACCTGTATATAGAGAGTTATCATTGTGTTATCTGTGGTGTTACATAGGACTGCCGGTGACATCTACTACATTACCTGTATATAGAGAGTTATCACTGTGTTATCTGTGGTGTTACATAGGACTGCCGGTGACATCTACTACATTACCTGTATATAGAGAGTTATCACTGTGTTATCTGTGGTGTTACATAGGACTGCCGGTGACATCTACTACATTACCTGTATATAGAGAGTTATCACTGTGTTATCTGTGGTGTTACATAGGACTGCCGGTGACATCTACTACATTACCTGTATATAGAGAGTTATCACTGTGTTATCTGTGGTGTTACATAGGACTGCCGGTGACATCTACTACATTACCTGTATATAGAGAGTTATCACTGTGTTATCTGTGGTGTTACATAGGACTGCCGGTGACATCTACTACATTACCTGTATATAGAGAGTTATCACTGTGTTATCTGTGGTGTTACATAGGACTGCCAGGTGACATCTACTACATTACCTGTATATAGAGAGTTATCATTGTGTTATCTGTGGTGTTACATAGGACTGCCGGTGACATCTACTACATTACCTGTATATAGAGAGTTATCACTGTGTTATCTGTGGTGTTACATAGGGACTGCCGGTGACATCTACTACATTACCTGTATATAGAGAGTTATCATTGTGTTATCTGTGGTGTTACATAGGACTGCGGTGACATCTACTACATTTACCTGTATATAGAGAGTTATCACTGTGTTATCTGTGGTGTTACATAGGACTGCCGGTGACATCTACTACATTACCTGTAATATAGAGAGTTATCACTGTGTTATCTGTGGTGTTACATAGGACTGCCGGTGACATCTACTACATTACCTGTATATAGAGAGTTATCACTGTGTTATCTGTGGTGTTACATAGGACTGCCGGTGACATCTAGTACATTACCTGTATATAGAAGAGTTATCACTGTGTTATCTGTAGTGTTACATAGGACTGCCGGTGACATCTACTACATTACCTGTATATAAGAGA